>NC_050584.1:58462500-58470000 GCF_013368585.1 Megalops cyprinoides | reverse complement strand
GCGAGCAGCTGCAGAGTTTCGGCGAGGCCTCAGTCCTGGCCTCGCGGGTGACCTGGGCCGCCCTGTTCGGGGCGGCGCTGGCCCACGGCTGCGTGGCCCTCATCACCCGGCTGGCGGCCGACCGCTCCAAAGTGCCCTCCCTGGAGCTCCTCTTCATCCGCTCGGTGATCCAGGTGCTCTCCATCGTGGTGGTCTACTACTACCAGGAGGCGCCCTTTGGGCCCAAGGGCTACCGGCTGCGCCTCTTCTTCTACGGCATGTGCAACGTCATCTCCATCACCTGCGCCTACACCTCCTTCGCCATCGTGCCACCCAGCAACGGCACCATCATGTGGCGGGCCACCACCACCGTCTTCAGCGCCGTGCTGGCCTTCCTGCTCATCGACGAGCGGCTGGGCTACACGGACATCGTCACCGTGGTGAGCAGCGTCTTCGGCCTCTGCCTCGTCATGATCCCCAACATCGCCGACGAGGAGAAGTCGGCGTTGGGCTTCTGGAAGGAGGCCTTCGGCTACACCATGACGGTGATGGCGGGCCTCACCGCCGCACTCTCCATGATCGTCTACCGGGCCATCAAGGAGCGCGTGAGCATGTGGACGGCCCTCTTCACGTTCGGCTGGACGGGCACAGTGTGGGGCGCGTCCACCATGTTCGTCATGCAGGAGCCCATCATCCCCCTGGACGGGGAGACCTGGGGCTACCTCATTGGCATCTGCATCTGCTCCACCGTGGCATTCCTGGGCGTGTACTACGCCCTGAACAAGTTCCACCCGGCGCTGGTCAGCACCGTGCAGCACCTGGAGATCGTGGTGGCCATGATCCTCCAGCTCCTGGTGCTGCGCATGATCCCCTCAGTCTACGACGTCATCGGTGGCCTCATCATCATCGTCAGCGTCTTCGTCCTCACGGGCGTCAAGCTCTACTGGGTGGGGAGGGCCATAAGACAAGATTACCAAGAGATCCTCGACTCGCCCATCAAATGATGCGCAACTGAACAGTCTCATGAATGTCTGAATCTCGATCTGTTTGTTTTGTATTGTGCTGTTGAAAGAGTGCCAGTTGTGTAACGTCTTTGCTGACCATCATGTGCAAAATAAAAACAAAAATCGTCTGTTATCTGATTTCAGTGTAATTGATTTTCCCGCTAACGCCAGTGTGGAACATCTGTAGGAAACCGCCCTTTGTTTTCAACAGGAGGATGTCCCAAGCAGCACGATAAGAAGCCACGCTGTATCTGTGAATTATGCCAAAAGAGATTTGAGTAGATAAGCCTCTTTTATCACAACAGGGTTGGCAAGGCATTAAAGGGTTTGAAAAAGATCATTATCAACTGTTTTTAATTTTTTTTCTTCATTGATTTGTATTTTTTTGCTTTCAGAATCAAGGTGTCTGCAAAAATAGCTGACAGGTTCAGGGAGAATTTTTAAAGACGGGTAAAAATCCAAAACTGAAGCGAACTGTTATTGATTTCATTAGTCAGGATTGTATAGGTCTGCTGTCTGCTCAGCCGGCCAGTGTAATCCCTGGTGCTGCTTGCAGAATGCAGTGGGAAATGGGGGGGAGGGGTTGGTGACATGCCACGTTTCATTAGCCTCAAAATGGCGGCATCGTGCAGTCTTAATCAGGGCAGAAAAAAACTGTAAAATCTTGGGTTGACATTACTGACATTAACATTGTTGATACAGAACCAAACAGCTGTCTTTATGGCTTTATGGTAAAAGAGTACAATTTTTTTCAATGGGTCATTCTACCAGTGCAGCCCTTGTTGTATGCTTGGAAAAATTATTAATTTTCTGCCTACCAGAATGACATGTTCATTTTCTGTTCATGACCAGAAGATATATGTGGACAGCATACAAAATAAAATACAATCACCTGAGAGTCACTAAATTTGTGCCTGAAGAATTGAATGTGTTCAAGAATGGAATTTTAGATGATAAGAACAGCCAGAAGAGAGAACCTTTTATCTCAAATTAAATAAGCAGGCTTCTCAAAGTGCCTGTTAACATTAAAATGACTGCAGAATACTGGGTATCTTCACTAAAATGTACAGGCTTAAATAATGTTCTTACAGAGACGTTCATTGGCAGTTTTTTTTTTCCAATGCAGGGAAAATGTAGAGAAGCTTTTCCTCAAAGGCTGTTCTAATGTGCTTCAGCAACATTCACTGTGTTTTCTTTTTACGGTTATTTACTATGAGTTTAGAACTTCTTCCACACCTGGCCCATTGAGCATAATACCTTAAAACAACAAAAGAGAGCCCAGACAATTGTAATAATCCATTAGGAGACCCTGTAATACTGTATGTGAAGAATAGTCTATTCACCATGACATGTAACATGGGGCTGATTCTGTCTGCCACAAAGCCATGCACCTAAATTAAGTCATTGGTTAAACATCATTTTGTGTGACTAATCTATAAGCAAGTAACACTATGCAGTTCAGATGTACATCACCCCCAGGTGGTGATCATTGAAATGTCTTGGAGAACATCTTGTCAATCTTTTTTTTATTAATCAAAAACACTCACACAAAAAAGACACACCTTATGGGTGAAGATAGTGACCTCCAGAACTGATCCAGGATCAGCTGCAGCCTTCAATTGAGGTTAGGTTAAAAGCTAGATTAAGCCAATTTTAAATGTGTTGTTGGGAGGAAAATGTGTAGCACTGAGATGACATCATTTGTAGCACTAAACTTGCTATGATTTTAGCAAGTTTATTTTATTTATTCAGTGATGACTCATTTTCAGCATCCAGTTTTATTTAGCGAATTATGTGGAATTTGCTAAGTTCAAATATAGCAAAAGCATGTCAACAGGAAATAAACTAATGCCTAAAGTTATTTTTCTGTGACTCGCAATAACTTCTTTAATACGCAGATTTAGTAATTACCAATGAATGACATGTTGGGGTGAGGGTACTGATCTGTCAACAGAACTGCCCAAATTAAAATTTTTTTTGAAAAAGAATTTGATTCAGGAGACAGGGCAGAGAAAACAGCAGATGTATCAGTACAACGTGTACTATGAACGTACCAACGTGCACATTACAGATCACTGGCCTGTTGAAAGCCCAGTAATCAAGTCTACACACAGACCAACAAACAGTGATTATAAATCAGAATAATAAAGCACCCTTACTCAGTGGAAATATTGTTACATATATTCACTTCTTTAAAGCAAAAATACTTGTCACACAGTCATCAACTGGCATAAAAGTTTTTTTTTTCACCTTAGCAGTTAATACTTTCAGTTTGCACCACAGTTAATTGCACTTTTGAACAGACACATCAGAACGAATATGTTTCATTACATAGATGTTTTATTCTGTTTACATAGATGTAAGTATTGTTCCGAAAAATACACAAGTTGGCTACAGCAACCACAGTCGTAGGCAACCATTTTATACTTTCAGCACACACAAATACGACACATCACTTTTTAACAGAATGCATGTCGTAAACTCAGCTGGTCACAAGCACAGAGACTTGCTGGGTTCAAGACACGGTGTTGGTGGAGCTGGCAGAGTCCATGGCAACAGGCTCCTCCTGTTCTTCTTCCTTTGAAGCAGCGATTGAGATGCTGCTCTTGTGAAGGTGCACACTGAGGTGGACTGTCTCTCCTGCGGTGACCTCCAGGGGGTGCTGCAGCACCACAGCCGCCTGCTTCCAGTGGGAGTCCTGGGTGAAGGTGCTGATGCTGATGTCCTGGTCCAGGTGCACCTGGTACCAGAAGGGGATGGCAGTAACCCGCCCTGTGGCACACACTTGCACCTGTAACACAGGAACGTGGGACAGTGGTCAAACTCTCCACGGCCAGCAGGAGGTACTAATTGCCCAGTGACTATCACTTAATATCCAGCTGGATCACCCTCCAAAACAATGGGGGGAAAACAAAACAACAGCATTCCATCTTGACCATCACTCGGCTTGATAACATTTTTGAGGTGTCGCTTGACAGTTTCTACCCTACCCACACAGGAATCCAAAAGCAAGATAAACTCATGAACCCGCCCCAAAATCGTGCGTGACAGACCAGTCGCAGCTATCATAAATGTGCTGATGGCCAACTTTCAGCTTTTAGCGGGTGAGTTAGCGGTAGGTTGCTGTGCTCCTCCTCCTTACCTCCACCTGTCGCTGTGTGGCATTCTCACTGCAGTTCATGAGGTCGAGGGTGAACAGCTCCACAGGCTGACTGAGGTGTTTACACTCGAGGGTGGACAGGTCCAGGAACACGTGGACAGGCACCTGGAGAGACGGCAGCATGTATGCAGCAGTGTTTCCCAAACCTGGACCCATGTCCGTGACAGGTCACCTTCTGGCTCAAGTAATTGGGATCGATCGGGCTGTTAAGTGAATAAGATCAGCCTACAGCTCAATCAAACCCAATTACTAAAGGCTCAGATGGGTCACAAAAGCAGCATGCGTGTTGGACCCCTGGGACCGGGGCTGGGAAATACTGCTGTGCAGCACTGTCCTCAGCTAACACACCATACAACGCCAGGGCTGACTGCTTGAATAAACTAACATTGTTGAATCCTCAGCTTTTCCATCCTTTTTTTTTTTTTACCAAGAGGCACTACGCTGTGTATAATTTGCTGATTTTGGATATTGTTAAGGAGAGAGCGAGTCACAGACCAGCGGGCCGGGGTATGGAAATCACAATCACAAACATGCAGGGCGACACAACTTCAAAGAACAAAGAGCAGCCCCTCTCTGTGCCGTGCGGGTTCGGCTCGGGAGCGTCTGAAGCCATCGATGTATTGCGTGCAGAATTATTTAGCTGGAAATGTCCAGCGCAAGGCTGCGTGTTTGTGGGTGACAGCTGTGGAAGACTGTGCCCTGAACCGAGCGCCAGCTTCAAAGGCAACATCTGCCAGAGCAATCTGCCGTGCACAGGGCACAGGGTGGAAACGCAGAACGAACGGGACATTAAAGAAGAGGTGAACAGGATTTTCAGCACTTCTACCTACAAAGAGGAGACCAAAAAACTGCCCTCAAATGAAGACTTTGCAACAAAATTTGAAAACAAAATCAACCTACACGTGTGTATTACACTCATCAGGGAAAATTGTCTTATCAAGGGCAAGTTACATAGGTCATACTGACACATATTTTTCATTTATAAAGCTGCCTATTTCCTGAAGAAGTTTCAGACTAAGTATCATTCTTATAAGCACAGCTCAAGTGTCCAGCCTGGGATTTGAACACACAACCTTCTTCTTTCAAGGACTGTTCCCTAACCACTATGCTTCTGAACAGGATGCTTGGGGCAGGCTGCTCGTGTGAAATGTGCTGTTGTGAAAGTGTGGGGCAGACATGTCTGTGTGGCACATCCTCACAGGTGGATCAGCTGTATGGCTCCAGAAAGGACATGCTGTAGTGTAAAGCAATACAGGGAAAGAAAGAGAGAGAGAGAGATAGACAGACAGAAAGAGACGGAGGGACAGAGTGTGACAGATGGAGAGAGAGAGAGACAGACAGAGAGACAGAGGCAGAACGCACTGTGAACTGGTTGATGAACGGTGCGATGTTGAACCCCAGCGTTGGCTCCCTGCCCTGGACTGCACTCTCCAGCAGCAGGGTGTCTGACTCCACCAAAAGGCCGTAGACCACAATGCACTCTGGGAATATCCGGCCACCGTCCTCCAGCAAACACCTGCGCAAACATACAAACAGGAATACACACACCCTCAGATAAACAAACATACACACCTGCTAACAATCAGATGCACGACACACGCTCAAATGCACAAGGTACACCTGAATATTAACTGCAAAACTGTTACTACAGAAAACAGGTGATGTTATGCCAGAGTAATCAAGGCATTGTTCATCTGTTGTTCCTCACAATAAAATTTCCAGCAACAACTGGGAAGAAAAAACCTGTGTACAGACGGTTAAACAATAAAATTATATTATCTGCCATGTGCCTGCAACAAATGTTAATGAGTGTGTATTTATTCTGCTACAGGTAACTGAACCAGCAATAATGTCCTCTACTCTTTCTCAACATGGAATTTAAACGTAGACCACATCACAGACAAAACATGTATTAGTTACATTAATATCCCTTTTTCAAAATTTAGAATTTTCAATGAAATTCAGAGGAAAAAAAAACACGTTTGAGTGACTTTTCTCTAAGCCTTTGTGAGGCAAACAGGTGAGATGAACATTCATGGTGGCTGAAAGATGACAGCTACACAGGTCCTATGCACAGATGCTGCTGACCTGGCCAGAGTGGCTTTCTCCACCAGCTTCTGCCGGAGCAGGCCGCAGGTCTCCACGCAGTCCAGCACGATGGCGCTCCACAGCTTCTCGGTGGCCGGCCTCTGCAGCACGGCGGAGTCGTCCTCCACCTGGTTCAGCCAGAACTCCAGCGCCTCCTGTTGGACGCCGTTCCCCTTCGCCAGCAGCCGGAGAATGGCCTGGTGCTGCTCCTTCTCCACCGAGCTGTAGGCCCGGACCGAGCCCAGCCTGGCGGCCATCAGCGAGAGTACGGAGAAGCCCTCAGAGACGTCCAGGACGTAGAGAGGCTCGGCGCTCGGACAGTCGCCGGCGGCGTCCGGGTCCACTGGCTTGGCGCTGGATCTCAGCACGGAGAGCAGCTTGTCCAGCGCCCTGCTGAAGCAGCTGTGGTAGTGAGTGTTGTTCAGGAGCGCTATCTCCGAGCACTCCAGCATGCAGCTCTGCGCAGCTCTCTGGGGATCCGTCTGCAGGCAGGACAGCGCGCTGCACAGCTCCGCCTCCGGGGTCACGGCCATGCCAGGGGCGGGGCCCGGCTCCCAGTCGTCCAGACTGACCACGTGCCCGTCTCTCACCATGGCGATGGCGCGGATCCGCAGGTATGCGTCCTCGCAGGACACCTCCACGGTCAGCTCGTCTCCAGGTTTCACTGTGAAGTCTGCAGAAAAACAATGCGGGGAGTTGAACTACAGTCATTGTTACTCTACCAGGCCTGGAATACCGATGTAAAGTTGCTTTGTGACAACTCATGTTGTAAAAAGCGCTATATAAATAAAACTGAATTGAATTGAACTCTCCTCTACTCTTCTCTAATGGCACCGTACTGTAAGTGTTTGGCTTTTATCTGGGTGCCATACCTGGAATGGCCTTGTACAGTAGGTGTTTGGCTCTTATCTCAGTGTCATACTGAAATGGCCTTGTACAGTAGGTGTTTGGCTCTTATGTGGATGTCATACTGAAATGGCCTTGTATAGTAGGTGTTTGACTCTTATGTGGGTATCATACTGGAATGTTCTTGTACAGCAGGTGTTTGGTTCTAAAGCGGATGTCATACTGGAATGGCCTTGTACAGTAAGTGTTTGGTTCTTATGCGGGTGTCATACTGGAATGGCCGAGATGTTTGGCTGTTCTACGAGTGGGATATTCTTGTACAGTTGGTACTTGGTTCTTATATGCCACCCTTACTGGAAGAGTTCTGGATGGGGTAGACAGCTTGCTCCCAGCAGGTGTCCTCTTGAGGCCCGGTGGACAGGC
>NC_050584.1:58332500-58457500 GCF_013368585.1 Megalops cyprinoides | reverse complement strand
CCAAGGAACCAGAAACAGAGAGCCACAGAGTCAGAAACACAGAACCAATAACACAGAGCCACAGAACATGTAGGCATCTCTACATACCCTTGCAAAGTCCTTGAGTGCGGGGGCAAGGTTAAGCACGAGGAGATAGTGCACGAAGGCAGTGCCGTAGTCCTGATTGAACAGGCACTGCTGTGCGCTCTCCAGAGACCGGGCCACCAGCTCGTTCCTAGCCGGGTCTTCTCTGGGCGCCCGCCGGCCCCGCCTCACCCGTTTGGGTCGTGTGGTTGCGTTCGGCATCCCTTCCACCCAAAACACCAGCATCAAGTTAACAGTCCGAAACTTACACTGCATGTAAAAATGTAAGCAGTGAAAATCACCCCACATAGAGGCATTTGCTAAGCACAGAAATTATTATAACAAAAAAAAAAAAAATCAGGTAAGGTACCAAAGGTTACATCAGCAGCACTCCATTGTGTATTTGAACCTCAACCTTCTGGTTCCAAGTTAAATCTCTGTGTTACAGCTCCACAGTAGCACCCATTCACTTTTGCCATACACATATGACACTAGCAGAATTGACCCTAGTCAGGTAAAACATTTAAAAGTGCTGTCTTAGGTAAACCAATTTAACATGCATTTTCGAGTTTCTCTTTTGCTTACTCTCTGGTGTGATAATCTTTATCACAGATTATCTAAGACTTTTCCTTTTGCATGTAAAATCAGAAATATCCGGCGTCAAGAGAAGATCTGCTGAAATTTATTTCTGTTGCCACATCCATGATCCACTGTCTGTAGCTAGACACTAGCCAGCTAACTAAAACTTTTAATGAAACCAGTGCCCTTTTAATTTTTTTTTTTACGTAACTTAAATAACATGTTTGTCTCAGTCACAGTCGATAAGTAGCTACAGATATCTGAATACAGCATACAACTCGATTCTGAGCAATACTTACAGAGCTCTCAAAATAGCTTACAAGATAAAAATCAGCAATCTGTACTGACAAGATTCCCTCTAAAAACAAATGTGTTGTGCTTGGATTGCGATCATTTATTGGCAAGCCATCACTCACTCGGATGTTAATGCAAGCAGTACACCAGTTATTAAAATAAAATAATTCAACTGATTCTGACAACAGACAGTAGTCAGATGTGCATAAAGCCCGCCGGCTCAGACTAGTATCTAGCTAGTTAGCTACCTGAACCAAGGCTATTATTCATAGACAGTGTGTGCATCATTACGGTTAGTAGCATGGTACTATCAACAACCCAAAAACGCTGTAGCTAGCAAGAGCCATTAGTCCATCGTACCGTCAGAGTCAAAACTATCACAGACCATGTTTAAACCGTCTATTATTAGCTAGACAATAATAAATCACAATATTGCTACGAGCTAGCACGTTACAATAGCTGGACTAACAGCATTAGCTAACGCTAGCTAGCTTGCTACTCACTTCAAGTCCTGTTGGATGTGCACGTTTGTTTGCGGTCATGCGTTATCGTACTTATTTTTACCTGCAATATCCAGACACTGTGCTATTGAGTCCTTTCTAAATAAAAACACTGAAACAAGACAGTACGTTATTGTGAATTATTAGCACCATATTTGATAACAGCTAGCTAGGTACACTGGAGTAAACACACAGCCTGTCTGTGACGTCAGACCACCGCCATGCTGGTTAGGAAGTGAACTCATAATTATCATTTCCTGATCGTTTTTCTCTTCCGGAAGGCGGCATTAAACTGAGGCGCAATGTCGGTCTCAGAATTTGGATCATGCTCGTTATTGATGCGTCCGTCGTCAAGATGCCTCATATCAGGGTGAAGGTCAATAAGGTCACATATTTCTTTTGGCAATGGGCTTTGGGTACAGATTAAATTGATTTAAGGGTGCCACTCGGCAGAGAGGAGGCCAATTCATCAATCACGATCACTTCAATCGCTTTGGGCTGAAGGAGGCCTATTCACGTGTAATGCAGCAGTTTGCGTCATAAAGAGGTTTTCATGGGAGCAATAGATGAGATGAGATTTTACAAACAACATTAACGATAGGTCATTCAGGGGTAAATGTATCCACTCTACTGGATGGGGGAATGCACTGGACTCTGTGATGTGTGTTTGGTGCCTGACAGCATGTTCTGAGTGCATGAGCAGGGTTTGTTAATCAACGTAAGGAGCTCCAGGGGAGTGTTTCTTCAGATGAGGTTACAGAGTTCACCTTGAATGAGTTGTTGAAGTGCACAGGGGTTGGTAACATGGGAGTCCACTAATAGTTGCTGAGGTGCACAGGGTTGGGAGATAGAATTTATGAATAAATTGTAGTGAGTGTTTGAGTACATTGTTTACCATTATTAGTTTTTACGTAACATGTTTTCCACAATGACAAGCTGATGGAATGTCTAGTGGATTTAGTAATTGGCCTTTCAGTGACCTATTTCTGCTCATTAATACAGATGAAACTAACTTTAGGGGTGTTAACAAGATAAACAGACATTAACTGCCAAATAGCTTGGTAATGCCATCTCACATCTTCAAAACTCACTTTCATAACCAGCTCACACTTGGCTTCCTCTGCTTAAATAAACAGTGTTTCACAGATCACTGTAGTCCAGATGACAGTACTCACTAACAGGGATTATGGTGACCCAGTTTATAAACATGCATCTGAGTCCGTGGTAGAGAATGATGCAATACTATACAGAGTGCAGTAAAGGTGCGGTGTGACATATGGAGTGATGGTATATTGGAGAGTTGAATGGTATGTATGGTTGATGTAGAAATACTGCATATAATCAGTGGTTTGAAATGACATGTATGTAAATATTGCACGTACTCCCATGATAGCCTTACGCGACATCTGAGTTCAATAGTGTCACAGCTTTTGGGAGGAAACTTTTTCGGTCTATTTGTGCGTGTGCAGATTGTTCTGAAGTGCCTGCCTGATGGGAGGAGCTTAAACAGATGGTGTCCAGGGTGTGTAATGTCTTTTGTGATGTTCTTAGTCCTCCTCACGCAGCGAGTGCTGTGAAGATGTTCTAGTGATGGCAGCTCTATGCCAACAATGTCCTGTGCTGTTTTCACAGCACGCTGGAGGGCTTTTTTTATCAGCTTTGGTGCAGCTGCTGTAACAGGCTGTCATGCAGTTTGTTAGGATGCTCTCTGTGGTGCATCTGTAAACGTTGACAAGCAGCTTTTGGGGGAAGTTGGCTCTCCTTAGCCTCCTCAGAAAATAAAGGCGTTGCTCTGTCTTACCCACTACTGCTGAGGTGCTGTCAGCCCAGGAGAGGTCCTCAGGCCATAGACTCCCAGGAACCTGAAGCTGGGGACTCTCTCCACAGCTTCTGTGTTGATGTGGACAGGTCTGTGTGTGGTCTTCTTGGTAGTCCTAAAATCCACAATAATCTCCACGGTCTTTTTGGTATTTAAAACCAGGTTATTATTGGCGCACCACGCTGTCAGGTTCTGAACCTCCTCTCTGTATGTGGCTTTGTCCTTTTCTGATATGAGCCCGATGACTGGCGTATCATCCGCAAACTTAACAATAGTGTTTGGGTTGTGGATGGGTTGGCAGTCATGCGTCAAAAGTGCATAAAGGAGGGGGCTCAGCACACAGCCCTGGGGGACGCCGGTGCTCAGGGTGAGGGTGGAGGATGTGTGCTTGCCCAGACTGACAGTCTGGGGGCGGTTGATGAGGAAGTCCAGTATCCAGTTGCATATGAAGGGAGTTAGTCCTAATGCGTGGATTTTGTGGACCAGCTTGTTCGGTATGATGGTATTAAACACCGAGCTGTAGTCAACAAAGAGCATCCTGACGTAGGTGTTGTGTAATGCACATTGTACTTACACAGAAACATTGTACTGACACCTACATACAGCACACTGTATTTAAAAACTTAAATAAACTCTGAATGGAGTACTGTCTTGCCGAAATTAAAATATGTTGGACTGTATTCGTTCCTCAGTCATGCCACTTTGCCAGTGGCGCTCCCTACGAAACCTTTCAGCATACTCTTACTTCACTTACTTATTCACTACATTGACCGTCCATCCAGTATGTCTCCTTCTCGCTGGTATGCTCTCATTTGCAACTCCCTAATGGGCTGTACAAACAGTCAGTCTTCAGTCTCCACTCAGGAAAATTCTGAGATTAAAACCCCTCAGATCTTTGACTTGGAAAGTCTGAATCTTGATCAACTCTCTGTCCTACTTTAAAGAGATGTTAAAGCTTTTTAATGATTCCTATACTTGTTAATCCATCATGCTGTATTGCCTAAGTCTCTGTTTTCTCTTGTCCCAAGTCCATCTTGGTTTATGTTACCGATCTCATGGAGAGGTTTATAAATCACACAAAGGCATATATCCATTCAATATTTGAGACACTTTGGAAAATGACAATTAAATTCCATATCATATGCCATAGATTACAGTCTGAAAAACTTTCAGTTATTGATGCAGATACCATATTTTGATATGCTAACTTGTTGTTTTTTGATATAACATAACTTTTATCAGAGATTGAACCAGATCTGACAAAGCTGAAATGTATGTGTCATTTAAAATGTGCATACTCTGTGAAATGTTAAGATCTGATGCTTACAGCATTGGAAAGGTCCCACCACATACCAGTGTAACACCTTCAATATACATAACATGAAAATCATGAAATTTGATGCGTAATGTTTTTATGGCACCATGGCCAAGTGATCAGTATGGCATTTGCTGAACCAGAGTAGTCAGCTGTAGAACTGAAATAGGGTAGCATTCGTAGTTTCAAATGTTACTCTTCAAACAATTGAGAGATTTTTTTTTCTCCCTCATAGCCAACAGCACTCACTGTAGAGAGAACAGTTCACACAATGTCCACTAGGTGGAACACTTAAGTAACATTTAAAAATTCACACGCTTACGAGCATTGCCTGAGTTTAATAGAAAACAAAATCATAATTTGCCATACTCTGCTTATGTATACAATGAAATTAACTCCATCAGAAGAACACACACACACACACACACACACACACTACACATGTGTAAATGTATTACTTATTTATTATTGTGACTTTGTATTGACTTGCTGTACTCCACAATTCTTCCGCGGCACAAATGGGGCAAATACATCAACAAATAGGGCAATACTAAACACGTAGCCATCAAACACTCCTATTATGTAATATATGTAATTATATGTAATATTAACAGCGGCTTGTTTTGTTTGTGGTTCACCTTGAGAGAGACAGTGCTTTTTCTGACCATGCGTGTCCCCTTGATTAGTGAGGAGGGAAGTCGGCACTTGGCACACCTAAGGTAAGAGCATCTGTTTGCACAGGAAACAGACTGCATCCTGTAGTGTGTCTTTAACCCCCTCCACACAGCTCTGTGACCGCGGTCCCTAAGTGACATCACTGTCCGTTCCCCTGAAATGCGCTACTCCCTGTCCATAAGAAAACAGCATGTAATCTGAGGCAGTGTTTTTTTTGCATCACGACCTTGACAGGACCGAGGGGTGCGTTTTAGGGGTTTTCTAGCTGCTTTGCTGGACGTCATCAACCTTGTCATTTTGTGCGCAGGGAGGAGGCAAGCTGGCACCTGGCACTGCCTCAGCCCGCACTGCTCAACCCCCCACCCCTGAGATCAGCCTTAAATTGAGATAGATGTGCCTCTGAGAACTTTCCATACAAACTTCAGGCTCCACTGCCCCAAAGACCACTGCATCAAATAAGACACTGACAGTGACATTTATCTCCTATGCTTACAACGTTAAGCCTTGTCAGATGCAAGAGTGCATACGTTCACTTCTGTTCTGACTTTTATTCTCTGTTAGGTTAGTTATGAAAATGGCAATGATATTACAAAAGAGCACCGTCATTGTGCACTTACGACCAATCAGTATATAATATATATAATTGTAAATAATAAAAAAACACATTATAACGTGATATTAAAATAATGACTATCATAATGACAACTTTGTGATAGTAATTTAATAGTAATATTTTAGCAAGACAGTGTCATCGGTAAATTTACAGGTGTGAATATGCATGCATCAAGATATAACACAAAATATAAGACTATCATGTGTATCAATGTTGAATGATGAAACAATCAGATCTCAATAAAGCATGGAACCATTGAATCGACGCGTGTGGATTTCTGCGCTCGATCGCAGCTGATTTAGCTCACGCTCATTCTCAAAACCCTCCAGGGAAACATATAGAGGAATCCTGCAACTCCCTTACCATTTACAGCTGAGAAACCTACCATCTCGGCAATCCTCTGTAGTCATCAGAGCATGTTACTGCTTTGCTGTTTGGTTTAATTCAGAGCGCTTGACAGACACGACTCCTGTTAAATAGGAAGAGGAGGGCCGGTAAAGTTCAGCCAATAGAATCCAACATGGGCTGGAGCGTGGAAACAAGTTAGATAGAGGGGTGCATTTCATGCTGTAAAGCATAAGCCTGAACCAAGGCGCCCTCAGAAAAGACGCACTGGCATTTTTTTGTGCGTTTGTGCAGTCAAAACTGTTGCTTCTGAGGAAATAAATTGAAGTACAGAGCTCGATTTCCTCGCACGGAATCAGGTAAGGGATGAGTAAGATATCCGATATGTTTTTTATTTGAATGTAGCGTTTATGCTGCACCGAAGGAATGTTATCCCATAGTTGCTCCTTACAAATTGAAACTTGCCTTGTAGATGTGCGGCCATTCAAATTTCACGTAATTTAACCTTTGTACTGAATATTTTTTCTACTTCACTAGCCATTCAAAACAATTTTACGAGCGTGTTATGTATTTCTGCTTCATTGCGTGTGAAACAATACAGTTCGCGGGGTGGCTAGCTGTCTAGTGGCGCAATGTTCATTCTTTCCTAAATGGAAGATTAGCCTATATTTTTTAATCTCGAGAGCATATTTTTATCCCACTTAAATGGAGGCTCTCAAAATCTCATTTGTGTGAAAGCATTCGTTTTTACCGCCCCTGGTGTGTAATTGGAAAGCTGTAACAATGGGCAGTTTTCGATCGTCCATTCTGACGTGATTTCTCCAAAGAGCAGAGTGGCCACTTGCTTGCTTGACCTGAAGGTGACGTTGGAGTTAATACTGCTTTCGGCTGAAATCTCTCTCTGTCCGACCACGTTGCCTTCCTCGGGTCTTTGGAATGTTGCGGACGGCACTTTACTCATAATGACCGGTTTCGTTACTTTATATGCAATATTTACAGAAATTGACGAGACAGGCACTCCAGAAATAAATGGGCCGTGAATGTAATTCAAAATGCAGATCTTCTGTCCGAGATTTTTTTCTGTGCCGAGAGAGAGAAAAAAAAACGTAAAATCAAATGTGCATTTTAATTTTTCGGTTTTGATTATGAACGGACACCTAAAGCTCAAATACATCCCACATTTTCACTAGTCATCTTTATAGATAATGAAATAAAAAGAGCTCTGTTCTTTACTAACTACTCCGTTCTGGAGTGTTAACTCACAGCTCATACTGAATATACTAAATATAGGGAATGTGACACTGCTTTTTAAAATGCTGACTTAAATGTATACTTTATACGAATAACATGACTAGCAAGGCAGCACAGGAACGCTTATGGTGTAGTGTGTTCTTGTAGAACAGAAGTGGGTATCCTCAGGTCCTGAGTTCAGCATGTTATTAATCACAGCTTTGCATGCCATAACACATGCAGACTTGTTCATGCAGCGGGGCATCTCCACATGAGGAGAATTTCAAATGCATGTTTACGCATAGCTCCTACAGTGATTACTATAGTCGCATTCATTGCACAAGCTGGCAGAGACATGATATTGACTTTTGAAGATACTCCGTTGATGGCCTTTATTTGTTTCTGGGTGTAAGGGATTTTTCTCCATCAGTCTATGAAATCAGTGGATCGCTTGAAATGTACCAACCATGTTTATCTGGCTGGTTTGATTTGTCATGCACTAAATTTTGCCCTCTACTGACACCAGTACTTTCTCTTCAATGCAGAAAAAAATGTCTAGTTAGTTGTTTTGCCACTGGCAATGCACTGAACCCTATGATGCAGCCCGGTATTTAGGAAACCCATTCATTTGCCGAAGGAGTTGTCTGTGCTCTAAACATCAAGCCAGTCAGACTCAATATTATTTCCCACTGTACTGTGTGTTGGCCATAAAGTGGTCTTAACAATTTGTGGACAGTCCCTGAAAAATCACAGCCAACAAAAAGGCATCTTTAATATGTTCCTCAAAGCTGCCCAAAAAGTGAGGAGATAATCCATAATGATCCACTTTTAAATGTGTTGTTGGCTAAATGAATATATGCCCATACATATATGGATTAAAATAATGGATTTTTGCTGCTATGTCTGATGTGATTCTTTGTCCAAACACATGCTGCACTGTTTCCCAAAATATGGGTAGAGGGTATGATGAGGGTTGGCAGGAGATTCTAGGTTACTTTCAGCTATAATTATGTATGGAAATTGAAGTTATGGTAGATGTAAAGGCAGACATAGAGGCATGGTTTGAGGGTAAAAAGAGCAGTAGGCTGTGCTTCTGATGTTTAGGCACATGAAGTAGAAATAGTGTTGTTATTCTAATGCTATTCCTTACTCTCCGTGTGCATTATATTCTACCTCATGATACATTGTGATTACCTGCTCCTGCTCCCTTGTTACTGAACCATTTTACCAGCTGACCTCTATTAACAACGTAATGATTTAGTCCAGAGGCCTTGGTCGTCGCCATAATGGGGCTCTCTAGACTGAAACGGTTTCTTGTTAGCAACGTTTTGCAAGATGTAGTCTGCTGGATTTTTTTTTGTCTTCATTGTCTGACATTTCCTGTCTCATGCACCTGTGATTAACCTCCGCCAGTGTGCCTCTCCCTGGGTACTAGACGTTATTAGAGAGGGGTTTAGGAGGGGCAGACAACAGTGATTTCATTGTCTAGAGATGGACCGTGGGGTGGATTCATGCAGTAATTTAAGAATAGTCTATTACAGGCGTTTTTTTTTTTTCTCTCAGTTCACAAAACCTTGAAAGTGATATTGTGGCCAGTTGTTAATTATTGCAGCACTTTCTGAAAGTGTCAGCTGGCGTTGTGGGTTGTTCTAAAATCACTTGCTGAACCTAACCCTGTGTCCTGTAGGTGAGGCTCTTGGTGTTTGCTTTGGTGAGGTTTCAGTGTCTGTTGTTGTGGCTTGCTGTTCCT
Source organism: Megalops cyprinoides (assembly GCF_013368585.1). Taxonomy (NCBI): domain Eukaryota; kingdom Metazoa; phylum Chordata; class Actinopteri; order Elopiformes; family Megalopidae; genus Megalops; species Megalops cyprinoides. The sequence goes on along the minus strand of NC_050584.1, from coordinate 58,448,317 downwards.
CGTCGCGTCTCACTGACCACACAAAGCTGCTCTGTAGCGGCAGGGCTAGCGCGCACTCTTTAGTGAGTGCCGCACGCTCAGCACGAGGGAGGATGCCGCAGAGGGTTCACCTCTCTCCAGGGCCTCGTGCTGAGACTCCATAAGCAAGACCTCCCTCCTCCTCTGTGACTCGGGAAGCTTGGCCCTCCGCTGCCTTCGGCTGCTCTCGTGCAAGCTCTTGTCAACCGTCAGTCTGTAATGTGTGGACTCCTCTTGCTGGCCTGTCAGTAATGACCTGGGTTTGAGCACCAGTTAGAGGGAACAAGCCCGGTACCTGCAGTAATTTCTGGCCATACTCTGTCTTCTGTCTCCCGTTTAGAGGCAGGGCAAGAGGCTCCTGCTGGGAAAAACCAGTGACTGCCTGACAGCACCTCCCCTCTTGTGTGGTGTTTTTTCATATAGTGTGTGTGTGTGGGTGAGTGTGCATATGAGTATGAGCACATACGGGAGGGCGTTGATGCATCTGGCAAATAGTTCCATTTCTGTAATTATTGTCACACTGACAGACCTTCTCACAGCCTCTCATTGGAGAAGGAGAGAGAAAGGGGGGGGGGGGGGGGGGGGGTTGGTCTCGTTGAACTGGGAGGCAGTCTGGGAGGCGACATGGAAGGGGGTGAGGGTTGCTATTTTTAAAGAGCCATTTCCTTTGAGGCTAAAAGTCATCCCACTCGACCGAGCTGAGTTTTATCGGCTGTGCAGATATTTCCACAGAGCCTACAGAGAATTTAGCCTTTTCCCTCTGCTCCTCTCTCCAAACGCAAGGCTGCTCGTTCCAGGTCCGTTACCTTGGGGCTCCCCATCCCTCTGGCTGGGGATGGCGCCCTTTCTTTGGTGGTCCCTGCCTTTGGCCCCCCTCCCGTTCAAAACTGAAAGTTGCCCAGAGAGTTTGTTATGCTGTATGTGTGCGTGAGAGGGAAAGAAAGAGAGAGAGTGAGCTTATGTCTTGGCGTGTTTGTAGAAAGGCTGGGTTAGTATTTTTACAGTAATGTCTGGTTTGTGTTCAAACTGTGTCCCTGTTCTGGTCCTCCTGTGGCCTGCTGGTGGACAACTTTTCTTTGTGGAAAACCTGTCATGTTTTTAACGGGATCCTCTGCTCTACTATCTGGTAAGGTATTATGAAGGTCTCTGACTGGGTCCATTGTTTGATTTTTTTTTTTTTTTTTTTTCCTCCAGTGTTTATGTTACTTTCATAAAAATTGTAATTGGTGTAGCTAATTATTCAGTTTGTTTAAAGTAGTTGGAAAAAAGATTGAGGAAATAAAGTATTGAAAAGTTAAATACTCTGGTGTCTGTGGAAGCATTACTGACTACCATTAGGGAATAGGTATACGAATTATGAATTTATGGAATGGTAAAGTGGTCAGATAAATGTCCACTCTCAACGTTATTTATTTAAGATGCATTAAATAAGTGTTTTCCTAATGTCACTGAAGCAGAAAGAAGGATAACAAAAGATGGCAAAGGATAACAGAATCTAGTTTACGATACCATATGCAAAGCTATGGAAATAACCCTTTGCATATAAACCTGCCTGCAGATTGTTATTGCATAATAGCTGAACAAATATGAAGAGGATAATCTAGAGCTCATCGTTATCTACAGTAATATTATCTCAATTGTGCTTGCATCATTCTCAAATTTCAGAATGAGCCCTCTGACCTTCTCTATTACTGCTACTTGTATTGTCCGCCTGCCCTGACAATTTTCGACATGGTGTGTCTCCTAAAGGCTGCTGTATTGTTTGAATTGGGGAAAATGTCAGTTTTGTACTGTAGTTAAGCTTTTAATTAAGTACAAGGCAGGCAGTGTTGTCATCTTGCTTTTTGCATGTGTGAGAACTGGTCTCAGATGTCTGTCAGACAGTGGTTTAGGCCTACAGGGCATAGATCTACTCTTTTGAGGTTCCTTCTACTTGCCACACTGGCTAGCTAGGTTTTTTGTTTTCCTTTTCCTTTCTGAACATTCAAATCCATATTAATTTGCCATAAATTTCTGTCTACCCCCTGGGATTTATACTACTTTTAAGCCTCAGTTTATCAGCTAATGCTGTTAACAGTGGCTTGTGTGTTGCTGTGAGCTCTGTGCCTGACCTTGTAAACACTCAGTATGACCAGGACAACCTGTCCGTTGACAGCAGGTGTGGCCTGTGGCTGGAATAAACTTTTTTGAACTTTCCATAGCTTTGGACTTGGAGCCAATATCTCAGAGAGACATGATTGTTTAGTTTAGTTTTGTATAATTGTTTAGTTTATTCACCTTTCAGCATTATTACAGGTTCATAAAGACAATTGTCATTAAAAACACCAAATTATTTTTCTGTTACAATAAAACAGCTATACTAAGAAGGCTAAAAATTTAAAGTGCTGCAATTATCTAAACTGAAATCTAATATCTCATATCTCAAATCGAAAATCCGCTGTCTTTTAGAAGTCTAGACATATAGGGGATTGGTGATCTCCTGTATCTCAGCAATTTGTTCAGCAGAGTTCAGCAACTTGAGATGGCCAGTTTGAGTTCCTTGTCTGACAACCTGTGAGCTCCTCCCTGAGGGGGAAACGCCTTTTACCTTCCCAACAGCAGTCTCAGAGGACACGGCCTGCTACACGTGGCCAATACATGCCTCCCTAGATCATCGTTCTGGCCCAAAGCTGAGACTGGCTAGTGGTGGCTGCCAGCTCACCAGACCTGTCTGCCTGCAGACGATATAGCAGCCGCGATATATCGAATAGCTATTTTTAGTGCAATAACAGCTATCCCTGGTATGCGGCATTAGGTTTCTTCCTGTATTGTTTTTGCGTTTGTCATACCTGATGCGGAAGCACAGCTCCGGTTTTCCGAGGCCATGTGAAATGCTTCCGGGGGCAAAACCGCCGCTCGTCTATTCAATGTTGATATCACAGCAACAGCACTATGCTGTTTCCATGTGGTAGATAGAAACATGTGGCTACAAAGTTAAAGAGTGAAAACATATGCGATGTGTTTTTCAAAGCTAATAGGTAAGTTAACCAACATATAGATACAAGTGATATTTTCCTGCCCCGGACGCATTTCACTGAACTTTGGAGGTGTGCTCCTGCATCAGGTATGACTAAAGGGAAAACAATACGGGAAGAAACTTAACGCCCCATACCACGGATACCTGTTATTGCACTAAAAATAGCTATTCAATATATTGCGATGGCTATATCGCACAGCCCTGGTGTACACTACAGCACATTCCCCTAAGCTGGCTCTAGCAGTCAGTGCTTTTCGTTTGCAACGGCTTCTAGGACCAACCTGAAAAAGAAAGCCTTCAAAGATACCACACAGATGGTTTTATGAGTTGCGTTGGGTTCGCTGACGTGGTTCCCCGCGGGTCTGAGAATGTTGTGACATGACATTATGTACACCAGCAACAAACAAGCTACCGAGAAAGTAGAAACAAACTTCAGAGTCTCAGTGGGGCTGAAATTGTGGTAGCTCTGTTTCCAGCTTCACCTGTAATATTGAAACCATGGATTGGCTTTGGTCTGCATTTCTGTTTCCTCATTTTTGAGGGGACATATTCACTCCGTCCAGGCCACTTAACCTTCTTGTGGCTTTAAAAATGAAAAATGAGGAAGAGAATGTGCTTATGGAATGATATTTCTGCGAGGCATGAGATTGAATACTCTTGCTCATCAAAATTTATGAAAGGAAGTCTAAGAACCTTTCACAAAATTGCAGGTTGATATGACTCTTCCTGGCCAATTGTTTGAACGAATGCAGATATTTACACAGAGGGAACTGGAGTTATACAGTGTTTGGGGACGAAGGTATGATCTGATTATCTGAGCAAGCTGCGGAATATCTGAATATTAACTGTAATCCACATTCCCAGCTATTGCTATGCAAGCAGTTTCTGTGCTTCCTGCTTCGGATACTTTCTCGAAAATGTTGTTACTCATCATATAGACCATGAAAGATTAGATTGTTTATCACATGGGATGAATGTGGCAATGTGGTCAGGGAGCTTAAATTGTCCCAACAGGGTTGCAAGCTTGAATCTTGAGTTGGGCACTGCTGTCGAACTCTTTACAAAGCTACTTGCGTGCAAGAGCCTCAGGCTTGATATAAGTAATGTGTCAAACTGCTCTTGCTAGTTAACTAAGTACTAATATTAACAGTTATATTACTGTTATTATTAACAGCAGCGGTATTCTTTTCATGCGAGAGCTGGACGTTGCAGTGAAGTAAGGAAACCTTTCTCATATTTGCGGCTAACAGACCTTACTGAAACCAAAATGGCGGTGGTACCAGCGGTGTTTCAGTGGATTGCGAGCACAGCACTCTTGTTCTGCTGTTGGTGCTTTCTGTTAAGTACAGAAGAGATGGTAATGTTTTTGGCCTTGATAGCCTGTAGTTTTACCTGGTTCCTCGGTGAGGAGCCAGTAATAATGGACTAGCTTCATGCTTTCAATCCCAATGTTAAGTGAACAGGCCAGGTCTAGTGTCAGAGAGCGAAGGGTGAAGACGCCGAAAAGAATCTCACGTACTCACCACAGGCCCTTATGCTGTACTGTTTCTCTCAGGAGTTTTTTTTTTTTTGGTTCAGTCTTACTCTGTATTGTTTCTCCCAGTGTGTTTTTTCCCCCTTCTGCTCTTCTCTTTAGACCCGCTGGTAATGAGTATCCTTCCTTAGTGGAGAGTTTTGGGGACTTTAGTCTAAAATTGGTGCGTGTTGAGGCAAGCCAGCGGTAAGTTTTGAATATTGAGAGAGGGAAGGCCAGGACAGCAGTGGTTAGGGAATAGAAGGGAGGTGGGGCCTAATCAGAGAGTGGGGTGAGGGGTTTGAATCTCAGCTGAATCACTGGTGTTGTGCCCTTGAACAAGGCACTAAACCTAAATTGTTTGTTCCTGCAGCAACGAATCTTATGAAAGTATGTGGAACAAGGGGCCTGTAAAGCTAAAAAATACTTCAGTGAGGAGAGGCTCACTGAAGCGTTGGTTGTGATTTGGCTTTTATGAAAGGATCAATAATGAATATAAGATCCAGCCCATGGAACAGTAGGGATGCCAAAGAGGAGCTGCTTTGAACTACTCTTTGCCATTGTTTTATTGCTCCAGAGGATCTCCATAAAACACAGTACATTTTACAGCACTTAATGAGCGCTTGGTTACTAGTGTATGGCTGCTGGATGGTGTGTGTGTGTGTGTGTGTGTGTGTGTGTGTGTGCTTGCAGCACTTAATGAGTCCTTGGTTACTAGTGTATGGCTGCTGAATGGTGTGTGTGTGTGTGTGTGTGTGTGTGTGCTTACAGCACCTAATGAGCGCTTGGTTACTAGTGTATGGCTGCTGGATGGTGTGTGTGTGTGTGCTTACAGCACTTAATGAGTGCTTGGTTACTTGTGTATGTGCGTTTGCGTGTGTGTGTCTGTGTGTGTGTCTGTGTGTGTGTGTGTGTGTGTGTGTGTGTGTGTGTGTGTGTGTGTGTGTGTGTGTGTGTGTGCGTTTGCGTGTGTGTGTGTGTGTGTGTGTGTCTGTGTGTGTGTGTGTCTGTGTGTGTGTGTGTGTGCTTACAGCACCTAATGAGCGCTTGGTTACTAGTGTATGGCTGCTGGATGGTGTGTGTGTGTGTGCTTACAGCACTTAATGAGTGCTTGGTTACTTGTGTATGTGCGTTTGCGTGTGTGTGTGTGTGTGTGTGTGTGTGTGTGTGTGTCTGTGTGTCTGTGTGTCTGTGTGTTCTGACCTGGTTTAGGGAGCAGACTGAAGTGCTAACGGCGGAGCAGGTGCTGCTCTGTGAGCCTCTTTCCTCTCTGCTCTGCCTTCCGTCAGACCTTTTCTTGCATTTGTGTCATGATGTCATCGGAATGTGCCTCCTCTCATCCCCTGTGCCCTTGCAAGTCCCAGCACATGTCAGATAGTTCAGGGCAAACTGGCTTATTTAGCCTACATATTTGCTGGCAGGGCCCAGGGCTTGTGCCTGTCATATTGTATTGGAGGGAATATCCCGTGGCTGTACGCATATCGTTTTTCATTCACTCTGTTTATCTGTGTGAGTTTAAAGTAGTTTGGTATTTGACCCCGAAAGTAAACGTCTCTGGCCTCTGGCTCCTCTTTTTTGTGTAGAGGAGAGAAGTGAGAGGCGTAAAACGCTCCGTCAAATAATGAAGGAACGACAAGCTTCGTTTTCGTTAATCATCATAATGTCTCTCGTCTGTGGAGAAATCAGTCATGGTGTCTGATTCAGTCTCACTGTCATGCTGGGTACTTTATGTCATTGGCCCTGGAGTGGAGGTAGGTTTATAGGAGGTGGGTAGCTTAAATCTCTGACCTGAAACACCCATTTTGAAAGGGTGACCCCACAAGTTCCTTTGTCCATCATGTGCTGGAATGAAACTGTCGTGATGGTGTTGTAGAAGTTGCTCTGATTATGTGATTTTTTTTTTTTTTTTGTACACAGATGTTTCCAGGATGACTGCAAAGCATTCTGGGCCAGAACAATCATCTGTTGTGGCCTTTAACAAGCCTCTTGATTTTGCGTCTCTACTCTCTACTTCGTACATACTGCACAGTTGAAGTAGGCATCCTCATGCTTTTGAATTCAGCACTGCAAAGCTCTGTCTTTAAATAAAACACTGTCATTTATTAATGTTTCTACATACTTCTTTGGAAAGTAATAGCATAAATTAAACATAAGCTTTATATGATGGCAAAGTCCAGAGAGGAGAAGTTTCCATTCTCAACAACTGTGAGCCACCGTGTAACTGCTGGCTAACTGTAGCAGAGATTACAGCATTTCCTGGTTCGCTGGCTTTCTCATACTAGCTAATATAGTGTAGGGTGACCTCTAGGTGAGCAAAATGAGGTCACACATTGGATTGGCTGATGTACCCATTTTGCTTTAATAGAGTACATTTAGAGGAATTTTGAGCTGTAGCCTTGGAAAAGTGCTGAGAGAGGATGCGGGCTGCCAGTCTAGTCCTGAATCCATATTCGCAGTGGAGCTCACTTAGATGGGGCTTGTTTCAAAGGCCACTGAGAGGCGTTGTCATCCCTGCCCCTTAGGAGATTCCTGCTTAAGGCAGTGGTGTGTCACCAAGTGTTTTGCTTATGACTTCACTGGATACCTGTGTGGGTGATCGATGTTGCTTTCTGTCTTCGCATGCGTGAGTGGATGATGTAGTGTGAGAGTCCACTGTACACAGACATTAGATGCATTTTACTTTGAAGGTAGAAAATCCGTATTTTACGTTATTGGCATTTAGCAGATGCTCTTATCCAGAGTGACTTACAAAAATCATTTCAATTTCATGTTACCCATTTATATAGCTGGATATTTATTGAGGCATTTCTGTCCTGGGTACCTTTTCCAAAGGTACGGCAGTAGTGTCCCTGCGGGGAATTGAACCGGCAACCTTACACTGCTACACAGTATTTATTTGCATGTAGATTTTCATTTACATTTATTCATTTAGCAGACGCTCTTATCCAAAGCGACTTACATAGGTTACAGTTCTTTACAATGTTATCCATTTATACAGCTGGATATTTTCTGAGGCAATTGTGGGATAAGTACCTTGCCACTATGCTACACTGCCGCCCGTAGATGTAGATGTCAGGGCATCTTCTTTACACCATTTCCATGGCACCCTTTTTTTAGTCCTTTTTTACTGTCAGTATTACATTGTCAGTATTACAGTGTTTTGTCTGGCAGGGTTAATCCCGGTACCCTGGAAGTGTGGTGACGCATATGGGAAAAACCCTCGCGGCGTTCCGAGATCAGATCTGACGAGAGGTTTATTTTCGCTTCGCGTGCGTCGAAGTTTCGCGTGCATTTCGTGACCTCGCCACAGGAGGCCATTGTGTGCCCCGATCCGGGCAGCAGATAGAAGATGGGGCAAGGAGTGCGCTAATCGAGCGGGAGATAAGGAAGTTCAAACTTTGACGCAGGCACCGATGGGGAAAGTGATGGAGCCCCAGATAGAGGTGCTGGGTGCGTCACAGTCCGTGGCGTGGGGGAGAGAAGGCACGCTTTTTTTCTCAGGCCGGACGTTTGGTCAGTAAGGCACTCTGCAGAATAATCCCTTTTCTACAGCATGACACTCACCATAAAGTGTGTTTTACACAACGTTACATTACATTTCATTTCATTTCATTCATTTAGCAGATGCTCTTATCCAGAGCGACTTCCAGCACAATAGAACACAAGTGTATCCGTTTAAGTTGAAGGAGCAACAGCGTCAGACCAGACTATCAGTACTCCCAGACCAGTGAGCATAACATTATTCAAGCCCTACCACAAGCTAACTTGTGCAACCTGACAAGGGAAGCCAAGTATACTACCACATATCAGTCAAACATTACAATATTACTCATAATATGAACAGCAAGTACGAGAAGCAGCAGGTGTTAGGGGGCGTGGATTGAGGTGGAACTGAGATGCAGTCTGAAGAGGTGAGTCTTCGGGCTGTGTCGGAAGATGGCCAGTGATTCTGCTGTCCTGACCCCCGTGGGGAGTTCATTCCACCACTGAGGGCCCAGTACAGACAGGGGTCATTTGTTTTTGTTCTCTCAGGAGGTTAAAGCTGCCCCGTGATCGTTTCGCAACGCACGCCGATATTCAATAACCACGGGCGGCGACCAGTCCCCGCCGATCAGAACCGGTCCCTCCCAGCTCCCTCCAGCCCGCCCCCCCCCTCCCGGTGAGGAAAAAGCAACGCCGGAGGAGGGAGAGAGGAGAGCGCATTCCAGCCGCCACAAAAGCCTTGTGATTTCAGCGCGCTGTCAGCGGGATTACATTCCAGTGGCAGTGAGCTCATGGCTGCTGTGGGCATGGAGAACAGTCAGTAAGGGTAGAGCTTTTAAGCAACCAAATCCAGTCGTATTCTTCTGAAAATGGGGCCAGCTTTCACACTCTGCGTGAATGAGTAGGATTTTTACATAATATTTTCCCAAATACATATTGCGGACAGTCTATGACTTATCTGTCCTTATAGGGCGGAATATGCCCGTCATTATTCTTTTGATTGGTTTCCTGTTTAAGTTGCTTATTTAATTACAAGCGTGCATTTTTGTTGTTATTGGCCACACAACCGCACCGTATTAGTCATCGGGCACTAATATTTAACCACGTGCAAGAGAAACAATGGCACAAGCTAAATAGCCCACTTCTGGAAACTCCATTATTAATACCAGTGCTTCCCCAAGTATTTTTCCAGTAATGGCAGCCTCATGGCGAGATATCAGCAAAGGTGTTAAACGCGAATTAATTGAGTCACTTTTATGTCATTTCCAAATTCCTTTTCTGGGGACGATCTGCCATTGTCTTAGTGTTCGGTGCCACACTGTGCCGTCCGATGTGCTGACTCCACAGAGGTGATCTGAGGCGCACGCGCAGGTACGGATCGGCGGGGCCGTGTTTTATTCGAGTGTGCGCCGACGGGGATCTCCGGGATTGGTGCCAGGCCGCACCTCTCCGGTTTTTTTTTTCGGGCAGAGCGCACGGTGGCAGGAGGGGACCCGTGGCTTCGCTCCACGCGGCTCAGGATGTGGTTGAAGCGCTCCCTCGCTTTTGTCGCCCGGAGGCACGGAGATTACGGCTGCGGAGAGGAAGTCGCTCTCTTTTGTCAGGCAAATTCTGGTGGGCGTGCTTTCTTCTGGTGAGGGGGTGCAGGGCAGTGGGAGGGGCTGCTGTTGTGGTGGCGTGCAGAGTGCTCTTTGTTTCCTTTTTTTCTCTCTCTCGGAGAGAGAGATCTGCGTAGCAGGTTAACTTGCCGTGGGATGGGTGCAGAGAGAGAGACTGCAGGGTCACATTACTGCCTCCGTTTCGGGGGCTTCCACAGATAGCCTGTCTGAGTGTTCCCCGGGCCTCTGCACCTCTGGAGGAGGAGTGGGGGGTTGATTCGGAGATGAGGTGACCCCCCCCCTGCCCCAGCTGTGGGACTAGAGACCGATAAGGCTCGTGTGCTGTGCCTGCTTTGGGTGTAGTGTGTGGGTGGGATACCTCTGCATAGGCGCGTGGCCAATCAGTTTGGAAAATCCTGATACCTTTTCTGCTTTCCTTTCCTTCTTTTTTTTTTTTATTTGATAATTCCACATGGATGGTCACCATTGTTAACCATTTTTTGTAATTTGTCAGTGTCCTCTTTTTGGTTGCTGACATACAATATTAATAAAAGTGATTGTGAAAACCTGTTGTGTGTGAAAAATTGTCACCTTTTCTTCTTCCCTCGGGCTGCCTGCCATTGTTTGCTGAGGACAGCAAGTAGGAAACCATTGGATGGGAGTGCATAGCGCATGTCATGTGATCTCCGAGTTCTGACCTCTCGACCCGGGCTAAACGTCTGCTGTTGTAGCCTCTCTGTCTTTCAGTCACGTGTACAGAGTCGCATCCCACCTGTGTTTCAGCCGACAAATGACGTGTCGACTTTATCGATTTTGTGCTGGTTTTTATTGGAACATTAAGCTGGCTGCCTTGGTATAGAAGTGACTCAGTAATTAGTGGCAGTGTAGCATAGGAGCAGCACTCCTAACCGAAAGGTTGCTCGTTCAATTTATGCTGGGGCAGCACTGCTGTGTCTTTGGGCAAGGTACTTAACCCAGAGATGCCTCGGTAAACATCCAGCTGTATAAATTGACAACATGTAAGAAGTGTATCCTTTGTAATTTGCTGTGGATAATAGTCTTTGCTAAATGCCGATAATGCTATGTAATGCAACGGTAAACCTCCTGAGTCCTTATGAGTGAACTGCAAACAGACACTGGCAGGGTGAAGAGCATCAAAGTACTTTCCAACCGTAGTTATGTTAACAGGAGATCACTTAACTGACTGTGGCAGCATCTGCAGGCCTGACGATTTACGTTTGCCTCATTGTGACATGTTTAAATGCCACTCTGAAAGGTTTCTGGGGCAGCAGCATCTGTCATTTCTCTGGGCGCATATGGAGGAGGGAGTGTGTGTGTGTGTGTGTGTGTGTGTGTGTGTGTGTGTGTGTGTGTGTGTGTGTGTGTGTGTGTGTGTGTGTGTGTGTGTGTGTGTGTGTGTGTGGGGGGGGGCGCTACTGGGAGTTCCAGAACCCCCCAAAAACAGGTGTCTGCTGAACATCAGCACCAGATGCAGGCGGCAGGGCGGCTAGCTCTGCGCGGAGGTGCTACTCTCTGACTGTGTCTGTAAAAAGCCACTGCGTTGCAACCGCAATTGTCTCTTTCTTTTTTCTGTAGACGACAAAAATTGCGAGGTGAATGTGCAGTTGAGTTTTGAGTTGGTTGCATTGAAACTGGAAACTGAAAATGCATCCTGTTGTGCATGCTTCTGTCTCTGTAAGACTGTCCTCTGTCTGCACTCGCTCGCATTCTGAAGCGATTAAAGCCTCCCTGGCGCGCACGCGCACGCGCACGGACACACTGTTCCTCGGTCATTAACTCGGGAGCGGCGGGGCGGCGGTCGTTGTTGTGGTAACCACAAGGTGGTGAAATGGGGAAAAGGCAATCGTGTGAACGATGCGGAGTGCAGGGACTGACATTTCCTGACGGAGGAGACGGCGTGCAGCGCGTCTACATCAATGTGTCATCAATTTTTTTTTTTGTGTTTTCTTTCTCTCTCGGTGTATTTGCAGACGTGCCCTCCTGTAGGCTTGGGGGGTCATTTCCAGGTGCATTGTACAGCCCACTGTCCCAAAGAGTGTCTGATGTTGTGTGGGAGCAGATGTCAGTTTTTTACTGTGTAGATGACAGAACGGAATGAACAAAGACACCGAGACAGGGACAGTCTTCTGATGTTGAGACAATGTCCGTTCCACACAGACAGAACCCCACCCACAAAGCAGTTCTCATCCTTTCCTACCTGACCACAGCAAGCCCCCTGGCTCATCTTGTTTCAGTGGAGGTGCAAGCCTCATGGTTTGTTATCTAGTTAAAACACAACCCACCTTTTGGCAAGGTCTGTCAGTCGCCGTGTGAACGGGTGGTTTCCATCCTGGTAAATTTCCTCCTTTGCCCCCTGTGAACCTGCAGGGTAGCGAAATACTTACCGTCACCAGTTTGGGCTGTAAATTCCCTTACATTATTACATTGCTATCATTTTAGCAGAAGCTCTTACCGATTTTTTGGACATGTTATCCATTTATACAACTGGATATTTTCTGAGGCTAGGGTTAAGTACCTTGCCCAAGGGTACAACGGTAGCACCCCAGCAGGGTATTGAACCAGAAACCTTTTGGTGACAGGCCCGCTCCTTACCAGCTTATGCTACACTGCCACCCTTATAGAGAGGGAAAAAAAAAGTTCTGCTTTACAAGGTGTTAAAAAAAGGTACTTCCTGTGTAGATTAGGCAAGTGCGGCACAGGTTGACGTGTGGTGCTGACAAGCAAACGCACAGCAATCCGTTTCTGTCCACATCACGACCTCAGCGTGGCCACTGGAGAAAAAAAAGAAAAAAGTCAGAGTGGTGTTTTTGTAACCCGTTTGTTCCACTGGTCCGCAGTGAATCGCAGAGATTAATGTGGTGCTCTCTGAGGGCGGTGGGGGGGGATGTCCTCTCCCCTTCCTTTTTAACTCAGTGAAGAGGACCGTGCCAGTCATTCAACTCAACTCTCGGAGAGCGCCTACATCTGCCTCCCCACTTTAATGGCCAAAGTGGTTAGGCTCTGCGTATTCTGAAGTTTCCGAAAGGGGAAACCGTGGGAGGTTCTTGCTCCTTCGGTTTGGATCCTCCGGGAAACGGTTGCACGGGGTGTGACATATCGTAGCCCTTCAGGAGGAAGGACAGTTAACTCTTGAAGGCCCTCTGACATCCTGGTCATAGTAGTAGAGCTGCAGGAAGGGCAATGCATATTTCCTCTATTCAGAGACAACATCACCTCTTCTTTTCAGTGCACGGTCCTGCCCTTCACCTCCAAGTCTTCATCCATTTAATTAGTGGCTGACAGGGGAGAAGCAGGTCAAGGAGCATGGTATAACAGTCCTGCTCCCAAACGGTTAATCAAGCAATCGGCCACGGAAGACATGAGCACGTACAGATTAAAAAACGCGGGCCGCATCCATCAGACAGCACGGTCGTTTAGAGGCCGAGGGCCAGCCAGGCCTCTCTGGTTCGGTCATACCGACATTCCTGAGATGAATTGCGCTGTAACAGTGACCTTGGTCTGACCGAGCAGGGAGAGGAAAGCTTGGCGGCAGGCGTTTGCGGAAAGGCACGGCCTCCAGCTCGTTCGGCTCTTCTCATTTTTCTCGTCTCTACCCCCCCCCCCCCCCCCCCCCCAGCTGTGGTGTGGTCCTGACCTCCTTCACCCACTGTGCCTCTGTTCTGCCCACAGAGCCAGTTCTGGGAGCTGCCTCTCTGTGAATGGGAATATCTGGGCAGGGGAAGAGCCAGCGCTGTGTCCCTCCCATAGGCAGACAGTGATCAGCGCCAACCAGCATTTAGACCAGCTATTGCATTTGTAGCTTTTGAACACAAGCCTCCACAGAGGTTTCTCTGTGAGTTTCAGGTGGTGAAAGGCTTGTAGCATTTGTAGCATTTGTAACACTTTGTGGCTGATTAATGTATTGCACCTCTCTCTGTTTTCCTGATAACTACTCTGTGACACTCAGCAGCAGGGATCTCTATAACACTCGTCTTGTGATGATGGTGTGTATGTTTATTTTTCATGTTCATAATCTGAACGACTAATTAAGAGCGTTAAGCTACAGGGGTTTCATGTCTAAATATTAAGTATACACTTCAGTTGCCTCAAAAGTTTTTTGTTGTAATATAACATGTAGTATTATGGGTGTGTATATAGTATATAACAAATGAAAAAAATAATGCTGGTATTTTTATTAATAGTAAAACAATAATGGTGTAAATAATACAGTACTACAATCACAAAATAAAGTGTACCAGTGTCATTATCAGATGCACAGACTTCTGCCACTCACGTCCTTGGGTCTTCAGAAATGGAGAGGCTAGAGGTTTGACGCTAAAAATGAAAATTTTATTTTACTATTAAAACCTAACTAACACCGGTGAGAGGGTGTGAGTTCAGTTTGGTTCTTAGTTTAAGCAGGTCTGATGATAAATCTTGAAAGCCCCTCCACCCGATAGAGCGAGCTGTATTTGCTCAGTAAACTGCTGTGAACTTGTGCTGTAGTTCATGGCGAAGTTACGTTTTTTTCCCCGAGTCATAAGTGATGAAAAAAACGTCTCGAGTGCATTTTTTTCTGCATGCCATTGCTGATAGGGATCAGGCTTGGTATTCTACCATAATGCACTGCTTTGTACTACACCCCCCTTGGATCATTCATTGGAAGGACCTCATGATCCATGTTACAATGAGATTGTGTTTGCGTCCAAAGAGTTTAGACTGTTTACAAAACATTTCATACACATTTTAAACAAGTTCTTCGATTGGGCTGAGCACTGGGCTGTAGCCAGTCTCTGACATTATACATGATGGCTGAATAGTGGTTTATGTATTGCTGATTATTTGAAAAATGGACATGACTGGTAGGTTTGCACAGTGCAATCTGTGACTTCTGTATATCGTAGCACAATTGCTGTTCCCATCTTTAGTACAATACAGAATACTTCAGTATTCAGTATGTTCAATATGAGGGTTTACGATTAACAGATTGACATTATAGTTTAATGCTGTCTGATATTTAAAAGAGTACTAAGAAAAAGGGAGTGAAAGGGAGCAGCACATTCGTCAACTGTTTGGTCAGTGTTTCACGACAGATGAAAAGAAGTCAGAAGGCGTATCAAAGAGTATTAAAGAGCTTACATTTAAATGGATATATGTTATAATGGTACCTCCATACTACTACTGTGGTGAACTTATCTTCAGTAATGAACAGGGGACAAATAACATGAAGCTGATTATTTGTTTGTGTCCAGAGATGGCGGCCCAGTAGAATTTGGCAATAATGAGCAGAATCGGACACTTGTTGAAAAGTCTGAATAAGCCTTTTTGCCTGGATAACTTTAACATGGCCGAGAGTGTGACGGTGGAACAGAAAGGCCCATGTCCTCTCTTTGTTGTGTGAGCTGAAATTCACCCTGCCTTCGGCCGATCCGCTGCTGCGCTGTCTTTCTGACTTCCTGATTCATTTTTTGGGTAACAATGGAAAATCCCCTGACACCACTGGAGAGGAAGCCCAACCTTATTCTGAATTTATGAAAACAAAAAAAAAAAAGTAAAAAGGAGATTATAGGATGTCTAGAATAATTTGTCTTTGGCAGTGATCACAGCTGACCATGGATTTTTGTACATGATTTAGAGCAATTTTTATTTGCATTAATTTTGCAAAATCAGCGGAGAAATCACTTGTCTGTATTTATTGCTTTGGAAGTGTACACCAAAAAGGGTTTTTTCATGGCATTAACTTAAAGAACCTTACAGTGCCGTTTAACTAGTGTGTACTCTACATAAGCAAGAGATGTCACTAATGTGCCACAAGCAGTTTTCCTTCATCCGACTCTGCATGCCTGTTTCAAATTGCATGGCTAGACTAGCCTATGAACAACAGCACTAGATCAACCTCATTGTTCCGTAGCTGAAGGTGAAGCAAATCTTGTACAGCTATTTGCGGGATCTCTTTGGTGTTTTTGACAATTGTTCAACATGGTGGTATAAAAATGGCTGGTGTTTAGAAACCCCTGCTTACTGAAGTACTTCTCTTACAATTAATTCCATTAATTTCATTAATTCCATTAATTTGTCAGGATCAGATTTGCCTTCCTTGTTTTTGTTAAATGCAGTACTAGGTATTAAAATCCTGATCACATTGTCCTGTGTGAAGTCGTCTTGGCTCATTTAGGTCACAAACCGACTGTGCTTTTTTCTCCTCAGATAAACATAAAGCACTACAGCTTCTGAAGTTGACAGCTTTGATGTGGCACAGGTAAGACTGCAGTTTTTTTGAAACATAAATTACTGTTTGTTAAAAGTCTACTAACCAGAGCTGCTGTTCCCTTTTTCATCTGAATCACATCCATTATTATTTGTATTTGGTGCTGCATGTAAGGTTGTGTGTTTTCCTGTGGAGATGCCAGACGGAATCTGAAGCTGTATTTGATGTCGGGCAAGTTTCTTTGCCTGGTGTTTTTCCTAATCCCCTTGTCACAAGCACAAGCATCTTACAGCAAGACTTCCAGCATTTCCCCACTAAAGCAAAAAAAAAAAAAAAAAAAGAAAATGACCTGTAATGTTTGGCTCTTATTCTGTCTTTGACGTTTTCCCAAAATTGTGGTGAAACGTGGTGAAGCCACATATCTTTGTTGGAAATGTACATGCAAGTGTATAATAAGAATAACGGGATTCTGTCCTGAGAAAGGCAGTCTCCTTTGGGGGAGCACAGTGAGGTGATGAGGATCACTATGCAGGTTATGACTTCCTGAGCTCTTGAATGAGTGGCTGGTGTCTGAGACAGCCCCACTGTACACATGGGGCAGTAGATCTGGGGGTTGGTGGGTTTGTCCAGGACTTGAGACATGAGTCATGGTAGACTCTGTCTGCTAAATTACCTACAGGGCAAGAGCATAGGTAAAGATGACCGATTCTGTTTGTACTGCTGTATTTTTTAAGCTGCTTTCTTTTGTGATGAGGAAGCCATACACATAAATTCTTCTGGCCTCAAAATGCATTGGCTCGAAATTTTCATCCTGCTTATGTTTAAGTGTTGTAAAAACCTGTTCTGTCAGCATAGGTATTCTTAAACAAATTAGTCAGAGTGGTAGTGTCTGAGTGCAGCTGGGGGATTTGGGTCTTGTGGTGGGGGATGAGGTTTCCTGGTGTAGGGGGTGCCAGCAAAATCAAATCCAAAACAAACAAATCTAAAAGATAGCAATAAAAATCAGTACGAATCTGCTTTTCGCCCCATCTGTGAGGTAAAAGGTGGCATGCACTTGCAGATCTGAGTAGACTCCTATATTTCAGATACTAGTGTGAGAAGACCCGGAGAGTGTGTTTCTTTGTGAGAAGAGCAATGAGCTGACCATTTCATGAGTCCTGTCCTTGTACTAAAGTGGGTTCTCAGACCCCCCCCCCCATAGAGGTGTCATAAAAACTAGCAATATTCGCTCTCTGGTTTGACACTTGGTGTTGCACTGTGGTCAGAGAGTTTGAGTAGGTGTCCTTTTGCATGTAAATTAATTTGAAATTGTTATGCTGTATATTGTGATAGAAAGTATTTTTTTTTATTTGTCAAAACTGAATTAAATGGCACTCTTAGTGTCTCTCACAGGTTAGACTAGCGCCTAGCACTGAGAGACCGAGGCCCAGATTTGTCCTTCACTATAAATAGCGATATTAATCATCTGACTGTTGTGAATTGCACAGCATGTTTCTTTGATTGTAGTTACTGCTGAACATGCATTTTTGTGTAAGCAACAAAAAAAACTCTGAACCACACATTTCATTGGCTGATTGTTTGATTTAGCATTGCGGTGGATTCGAAGTAGTCAGAATGTGTTGGATTTAAGGTTTTCTTTCTCACTGAACCCCAAGACAAGGGTAGTGTTTTCGAAGCTTTCTGACTAATCTGTATCTAAGTTCTAACATATTTTACATTGTTTTTTGTGTTTTTCTGTGCTGTCTTGGCGTGCGTTTTGGCGTAACTTTGAGTCAGGGCATGACTGTGGGGCAATTCTCCAAAGACGCCCAGCCAACATGACAGGCAGAGCAAAACTCGGGAGGTTTCTGCGGTGTAACAAAGCACCGTCTCTAATGCTGTGCCAAGACCAATAAAGTTCAGAAGAAAAGCTTCTACCAAACAACTCAGATGGAATTGATTGCCAAGAAAGGTACTTCAGTTTTATGGCTAATTCAAGGGGTGGATTTTTCAGTACAGTATGGATGGAAAGTGCAAACTTTTTTTTGTTCTGGCTTACTGCTGTTGTTATCATTAGTATTTCTATAAGGTTTTTGTTACCCTGCGTAGCGTTGGCTAGGTTGGTATCTCAGAGGAAGGAGAAATCTGTCTCTAAAACTGTGGTTGTCTTACCACTAATGAAGTTTTACATTGCGGTGATGTCACATCTGTTGTGCAGTGGCCATTTCCTGTGAAACTTACTGCTGGGCTCAGAAGCCATTCTCTGGACTGCTAAGGTTCTTTTCGGGGTGATCTGTCTGCTGGAGGAGGCTGAGACTATGGAAAGTGGTGATGGTCTGTTGAACCATGGAAGGGATGCACCGCAGTAAATGATTCAGCTGAATGGTTGCCTTTCCTCAGTAATTAGGTACTATTTTCCGTACTGTAAGACTTTCATTTTGCACTTATTTTACATATTTTCTGATGCCAACTACATAATGTAAACCAAACACATGTAACTTCATTAGGCCTACTTGTCATATAACAGTGCTTTATAAAAATAAATCCAGGCACGTTTAGTGTGGTTATATGATATATATCCTCAGAATATTTCATTTATTAACTTTTTTGGAACAGAGGTCATGTAAGGTCTGTCTGTCTGCCTGCCTCTCTTAGCAAAATGGTAAAAAAAACGTACAGACAGACAGACAAAGGACTCGGTGGTCAGTTGTGTGCCTTTATGTGCTTCCTTTATTCTACTCAGACATACAGAGACACATGGAATGGAGTGGTCACAAAATAACTGTTCCATTTATCGGTGGTCAGGATACCTGTGTGATATCTCATAGTAGCATCATTGATATTATTTTTTTTTGCCAGTGTCATATTTGCTGATATCTCACTGAGATGTCTAAAATTTTAGAAGACACATTGTCATGTTGCAGTCTGATTTTGATGCAATCAGAAAGGCCACTTTGTGAAAACTGAGACTCTAAGTTTTGAAACAGAGTGTGGAAAATGGATGCCTAAATTAGTGCGATAGAGCATTAAAGTAAGTATTAAAAAAAAAAAAACACTGAGACACTCAGGCACCATGGTGCTCAGATTTATAGGTCTAATATGAAATAAATAATCTGCAGACTTTATGGAGGTCATAGATCATCATGTTGGCAGCTAGATGCCAGTTGTCACACCTGATACAGTCATTGGATTTAACAAGCCTGTTTTAAGATCAAGGAGCTTGTGCGCAATAAACATTTATTCTAAAAGTACCTGCGGAGTGTTCTGCACATGGAGGAACGTGCTGTGTTTTTTGTGGAAGTATGAATGGTTTAAAGGCGTTTCTTTGCAGCCCTCTGCCCCGGTTTCCTGCTGGGTTCGTGTGGGTGTGAGAGTGTAGCGTTACCATTGAGACTGCAGCTGTGCAGCAAAGATGGCACTCCGGGTCTCGGTTAGGTTTACAGTGTTGTGCTCGTGTTGTTTCTAATACAGTGACTGTGACTATGACGCTGGCTTTTGCCTTAAAAGCTGCATTGCTTCATTAGGAAGAAGTCACGAGATATTTTGCCGTGGAAACCCCTGGAGTCAATAGAGTTTTGACACCGTAGCGGTCATCTTGGTGAAGGGCTGAAGGCACAATGCATGGGCTTTAGAGCGGGAAAAGGCAAGCTTTGGCTTCCATGGAAATTTTCACTGTCAAGTCTCGGATGACATTTTATCCTTTTTTCCTGCACACGTGTCTGTCTAATTGTTGGAGTTTGTAGCAGAATCTGAATAGACAGAAAACTTGCCTCAGGGCTGTACAACCTCATCGATTAAAAGACGAGTTAAGACACGTTTGGCTGTGGGTAGTTTCCTCTGAAGCCTTCTGTGTACCAGGCATCTGATTGTAATGACATGCAGTGGTTGAGTAAAAGGTGCATGTGGTTAAGCATGCACAGCACAGAGCAGAGCCCGCCGAGTGACATGACTCCGTGTGACCTTCTCAATGGTCTGGACTGCACCATCTGTGGGGTTTTGTACGCTCAGTTATGTAGAGTTAAAGCTGTTACCAGCAGGCGTGTTGGGAGGTTAACCCTTACATTTCGAGTGTACTCTTCGCTCCTTACTCTTTTTTTTCCCCATAGAAAGTGTATATGTAACGTGATATATAGTTGAAGCACTCTGTGTAGCACAATGTTAAGGAGCAGGGCTTGTAACCACAACATCACTGATTCAATTACCCACTGGGGCACTGCTGTTGTACCCTTGGGCAAAGTACTTAACCCAGAATTGCCTCAGTAAATATCCAGCTGCACAAATTGATAACATGAAAATTTCAACCTGCTAAATGACAGTAACGTAATTTAGCGTAATGCAATGCACGTCAGTATAAAAGTGGCTCATATAAACTTATGGGATTTGCTGTGATGTGAGTCTTCGGGAATCCATGTCTTCCTGTGTCTCCCTCTCTCTGCCTCAGCGGTGCTGAGTCCGGCGGAAGATGACGGACGAGGTGATTGTCGTCGCCAAGTTTGACTACGCGGCCCAGCAGGACCAGGAGCTGGACATCAAGAAGCACGAGAGGCTGTGGCTGCTGGACGACTCCAAGTCCTGGTGGCGCGTCCGCAACGCCACCAACAAGACGGGCTTCGTGCCCTCCAACTACGTGGAGAGGAAGAACAGCGCCCGGAAGGCCTCCATCGTGAAGAACCTGAAGGACACTCTGGGTACATGATTTTTTTATTGTTCTCGTTTTTTTTTTTTTAATTCCGTAGAACATTTTGGGATGAGTTAGCAGCAGTGTAGCATAGTATTCCCTATCTAGAACTTTCTCTGTCGTTGTCACTCGATGGTGGAATGGCCTCCCACACATCATCGGTTCTGCTGAATCCCTCGCTGTTTTTAAGAAGACACAGCTCTTCTGCACCCACCTGATCAGCTGAATCACTACCACCTAATTTCTTATGTCCTAAGCGCTTTCCAAAAAAAAAAAAAAAAGAATAATAAATAATTGGTTTAATGCACTTGTGTCTCTACCGGTTATCTTGTACCTTGTCTGGCCAACTGTTGAAACTTGGTCACGCAGCACATCTAATATTGTGACTCCATGCATGACTTTCGCCTGTGTTGTACTTTGCCTCAAGTCGCTTTGGATAAAAGCATCTGCCAAATGAAGAAATGTAATGTAAATGTAGTGGTAAGGAGCTGGACTCATAACTGAAAGATTGCAGTTCAGTTCCCCACTGGGGCACTGCTGTTGTACCCTTGGGCAAGGTACTTACCCCAGAATTGCCTCTGTAAATATCCAGCTGTATAATAGGATAACATTGTAAAAATTGTAACCAATGTAAGTTGCACTGGGTAAGAGTGTCAGCTAAATACCAATAATATAATGTTATGATTTCACCAAAGATTTTTTGCCACAGGCATACTCAGTACTTGGCCATACCCTTATCACTCAACATGAATGCCAAATTGGTCTTTTGAATCCATTTCCCAGGAGACATTCTCCAGTGATGAAAAGACCCATGGGAAGCTTGCAGTAGGTTATAGCAAGTTCACTTCAGTTCAGCGGTCCTGCCAACAAACCGGACTCTTTGACTAGGTTTCGCTGCATCCTGTACAATTACGCACATTCTGTTGTAAGCAACGACAGTGTCACACAGCACACGCTAACGCGAGCGCGTTTCCCGTGAGTCATTAGCACAAAATGGTTAGAGCGTTTGCATCAGCAAGCGCCTCCGGCAACAACAAAGGCTGAACGGAACCGCACTTATGTAGGTCAGCGCTGTAGCTCCCCTGTTGTTTCTGACCACAACACAGATGTAGAGACGGCCCCTCCTTTCGTGCCTCTAGCGGAGATGCGCTATAGATAGGCGCCGTCACAGAGCCTGCAGGTACCCCCTTGCTGTATAGCACTCTGGTGGCTGAAGCTGCCTGACCGTCGGCTCTTTGGTTTGCTGCTCTGCGTCATGTTCTCAGGTACAGTGGAGTTTTTACGTTTTCCTTCTCTCAGGTGTGTCGAGGCTGCCTTGTTTCAGCGCCCATCTGGAGTGAGTGATGGTGTTTTCTGTGGCGCTGGGGCCCGCTTTTGTTATAGTCCAAACAGAGCCTGAGGCGGTGTCGCTGGTGTGTTTACAATGCCTGGTTGTTCAGCTATGCCGCGCGTGTGCGTGTGTGTAACTGGAGCTGGGGTTGAAGGCACGCTTTTCTTTGTGTGCCCCCGGGGAATGTCAGGAAGCTTATCCAAAGACAAGAAGGTGCTGCAGGCCCTTAGGCCTGGAAATCAGGGTAATGTAAGTCCCAGGAGAGCTACAGGCTTCAGGGGGCGGGGGGAAATTGTGGCAAAGGGCTCAGCTGGAACCAGTACTTCAGCATAAACCTGCTGATACATACCTGCAGGCTGCTTATTTTATTAGCCAAAATGACTGGTTTGGTGTAATCCTTCAATATTTTCAATTTTGTTTAAATAAAGCAAATTTGCCAGTGGTTTTCTGAGCCGTTTTCCACAGGTAATGTTATGGATAAGGGTGTGGTCTTAGCTGCGTCAGGTCACCGACATGCAGAGACATTCTTTGTGGTGGTCTGTACACTGACTATGGAACCGTATTACCTTTGGGAAGTGTGGTGACACTGGATTTGGCTCTTTATGCTTGTTCAGAACACTTTTTGAATGCTTTAAAAAGCTCTTCTCTTTGCCATTACTAGGGCAGGGGTGGTGGTAAGGTTAGTATTTACATAAGCGCACTAAGTCATGTAAACCAGGTGGAGAAATTGTGCGTCTGTGTCTGCGCATCTGTGTGTGTGAGAGAGAGAGAATATGAGTTTAATTGTGTGCGGTTGTGTGTGTGTGTGTTTGTATGTGTGTTTGTATGTGTGTGTGTGTATGTGTGTGTGTATGTGTGTGTGTATGTGTGTGTGTGTGTGCGGTTGTGTGTGTGTGTGTGTGTGTGTGTGTGTGTGTGTGCGCAGAGTGTTCAGTTTCCACTTCCTGCAGTGTGCTCACCCCTATGGCTTATAACAGTGCGGGCTGTGTTCAGCATTTCAAACGCCCTGCCTGAGGTGCACGCTTGTCACACAGCGAGGGCTGAAAGGAAGGGCTTCAGCTGCGCAGCAGTGTGCCGTCAGGACCCACAATGACACCCGCCCGCAAAGCCTCGCAGCCGATCCTGGACAGCCAGCGCTTCGTCACCACTCTCCGGGACCCTCAGCACAAGCGTTCACCTTGGCCTCTATCATGTGAATGTGCACGCAGACGCGCACATGTGCACGCGTGTGTGCGTGTGCCTTCACGCGTGCGTACGTTGCCCTGTTTTGGGCTTTTGGACACACCCAGCCGTGGGACAGGCACGCACTGCCTTGCGTCATACGCAAGCGCCCTCTTGGACTGTATCTGCTGCAGGTGACCGGCTGCCTCCAATGGCAGCGTCTGCAGAAGAGCTCTCTTCACTACATGGAGGCTGCTGGAAGTTTCAGACTCTTGTCTCTGTCTCGCTCTAAAAGACAAAACGCACGCGCCTAAAATCTGGCCCCCTCAAAATAGGAAAGCAATGAAGAAAATAATTCCGCAGTTCACTCTAGATAGGGCTGCCCGCCAAATTAAATGGTAATAATAATAATTTAACAGTGAAAGAAACGAGGCCACTTCCTGGATCTGCCGCCGTTTCCTTTGCGCAAATGAGCAGCACATGTTCTCGTCTGGGCCTTCCGCTCATTAGCACTGATCTGAGCGCGGTGGGAGAGACTGCGGGGTGAGGGCCTTCCTTGGAACTGCTCTGTTTTCCTGCTGATCTGAGTAATTACTGCCCGACCAGATTACAGGCAGGCAGTCGTGTTAACTAGAGGAACTGTCGGCCGTTGAACCGGGGGGATTGCCCCGAAGGAAGTGCGGGGCAGAGAGAAGCAGCAGCCGAGCAGATCCCCCCCCCCCCACAGCTTGCTGGGCGCGTGTGGAAGTGGACTGCAAGGCGTGGGGCTGGGGAGTGGGGGGGGTGGCAGTCAGTGTGCAGCATGAGACAAGTCATAAGCAAGATTCAGATGGATTGGGGATGCTTTTATATATGTTTGTTTGTGTGTATCTGTGTCTGTGTGTGTGTGTGGAGGTGGGCCACAAGGAGCGTGGCTAGGGATGGTGGCAGTCTGTGCAAAGTCATAAACAGGATTTGGACGAAATGGGAACACTTTTATGTGTGTGTGTCTGTGTGTGTCTGTGTGTGTATGAGGGAGCTAATTTCTAAAGATTGTGTAACCATTGTAAATACTTCAAACGTACAATGGAGGAAGCCCTTTCTGGAAAAGGCATTACTCAGCTCTTAAGGCACGAGCTGATGATACTGTGAAGAAATCATGGTTATCAGGGGCTTCCCGAGCCTGGTCAGACTAATTCCCTTTCAGAGCCAAAAGCAGAGAGAGAGAGAGGGAGAGAGAGAGAGAGAGTGGGGGCAGGACAGCAGCAAGAGCATTTCAGAGGAGGCCCCTCTGTCTCCCATTGGCTGGCACTAGTCACATGGTCAGGGTGTGGAGCCGCCGTGCTATTAGCTGTGGACTTGGAAGTTCACATGGATTAGCTCCGCAGCTGTAGTGAGAAGAGGGGAGACGCCAGGAGAATCCACAATGGATATGACAAACCTCTTCAAGCATTTCTTCCGTGAGTTTGTCTCTCCTCTGTCTTTTCCTCTTTTCTTGTGTCAGTGCTGAAATCATGAAGAGTTGAAGAAGTTTTTAACCTGAGTCCTGATAGTGCTTTACTCTCCAAATTGTAGCTTCTTTAACTACTAGGCGTGGAGGCTTACTGAGTTATGAATCACTGTGATTTGGGTAGATTCTTGGTTTTTGTATATACGTGTGTGTGTATGTGAAAGTGTGTCTGTTCTGCTTGTGAAAATATAAGTGAGAAAACAGTTTGGAAATAGCTGGGAAAGGGGGGTTTTCGCACTTCTGGTGATGGCTGTCGTACTGGATGCAAAACCTGGGTGGAAATGGATTTGAGAGCCAGCTGTTGAAGTCTGTAATGGCACTGCACGTACACTGCAATCAGTACTGCTGGGAATTATTTTCTCATTTTTTCTCCCCCATACATATTCCATGACACATTCCATGACACACAGATTCTCTGTTCTAAAATGCTCATCTGCACAGAGTGCTGTGTCCATATGCAGCAATGTTTAAACATTCATTTAGTAGTTTTTCCTGTACTGAGTGACACTGTGAAAAATAGTAAAATTGCTGTTAAAACATGTTGTGTCTTGCTGCCTTTGGCATGTCACATGACTTCAAAAACGTTTAACTATTGCATATCTGAACCTATTAAGAAATGGAGGGTTAAGATCATTCCAGGAGTGTTGTAAGATTATGTGCAGGTACTTTTCAATTCATGTTTCAAGCCGTAATCTTGACTAGGGTCATTTTTACTGTCCTTGGTGATTGATTAGAGGAGCATGTCTAAGCCTCAGTGAGCTGTCAGCAGTATGTCACAGTGGAGCTGCTCTGGAGGTACAGGAGTCCTCACTGTGGAACTGACACTTGTTCCACAAAGGGCACCGCTCGGCTGATTTTTTGGAATAGCGCTAACAGAGTGCGGTAATTGCTGCCTTCTCCTGCCTTAAGGTGGGGGCGGGGGGTGGCACAGGATTTTTGTGTGGGGCAGTTGTGCTGACTTGCAGCGCAGGACGGCAAGGCGCTCCTAAGCCATGAGCCGTCAGACAGAGGCGCGACGCCCCGCGCAAACTCCAGAGCCGTTAGACTGCCCCCCACCCCCTCCGCTTCCCTGCCCAGCCAGCGGAAGCTGTCTAATTCAAGACACATTTCTCCCTGCTCCCTTGAGGAGTGGAGAAAGAGGAAGCCAGGAGACTGGGGGCTGTTGACTCATGACTGTCTGACACTGTCCTCCCTGTCGGTCTCTGTGTCCTCTCTTTTTCCTCCCTCTCCCTCGCTCTCTCTTTCTCTCTCTCATTCTCTCTTCTCATCCTTTTCTTTCTGTCCTCTCCCTCCCATTCTCTCCTTATCTGTTTCTCTGTCCATCTTTTTTTCCTGTATGCATCTCTCACTCTTGTTCTTTCTTTCTACTTTTTCTCTCCATCCCTCTCCTCTCCCTCTCCCTCTCATTCTCTTTCACAGTCTCTCACATTCCCTCCATCTCTCTCTCTCTCACTCTGCCCCTCCTCCTTTCTTGATTCAGTTCCCTGGAAAGGCATCAGGGTGTTTTGCCTTGGCAGGGAGAAGCGGGTGGGATTATTAGAACAAAAGCAGAGTGGCGAGACGTTTACTTCTGAGTGTCAAAAGTGTTTGCACTCAGACTCACATCTACGCTGCTGTTTGCCTCTCCTCTGCCCGGGACCTCTTTTTTCCAAGCACTTGACTGGAAAATCTACTGGCCAGATCCCCTCACCAGGGGGAAAGAATGGTTGCCAGTTCAGAAGCAAGGCCAATTGCATTAACGCACTTGCGTAGTGTAAAAGTCCTGAGGACCCGTTGTGTGCAGAACACCGTAAACCTGGTTGACAGGGTGGTGGTACTGTTGCACAGCGCGCGGCAGTGCCAAGCGCACGATGAAGCGCTGTCTCTTTGAAGTGAACGGAAAGGCCTGATATTGCGAAGGTGAGTCCAGTGAAAAGTACCACCTAGGAGTGTGTGAAGCCAGTGGCCTTTGTTCTCCGCTGAGGTTCCAGCTCACGCTGCCTCCGAGTAAAAACCAGGTAAATACCACGGTAATTTTCTCCGGTGGGTTGGCCACAGCCATGCCTGCTGCGTTTTGTTGTGCTGTTGTGCTTTCCTGCGTGGCGTGTCTGGAGGTGTCGTGAGGTCTCAAAAACCCCAGAGGGAAGTGAACCGCAAGCGGGTTGCCCTATCCAGACAGTGAGCCCGAGCGCGAAAGCTTCAGGAGGCCTCTGATGTCTGAGACGTCTTGAGTTGAAAGAGTGTATTTCGCCCCCCCCCCCCCCCCCCCCCCCCGCTTTTATCAAACAGCTGCAGCGGCAGGGCGTAATTGAGGCTCACCGGTGCTTCTTGAAGCATTTTTCTCCCTCTGCCTCCCACACTCAGACCGTCTTGTGGGGCTCGTGTGGCGTTTTGCTGAGCGCCACATTGCCTGGTCACGTGACCGTGTGTTTTCCCTCACAAGCCTCTCTTCGTTAGCCATGTGGCAGCCACAGCACGGCTAGGGCAGCGTAATGAAGTGTCTGTGCAAGCCTGCTGTGAGAAGTCCAGCACTCCCCACACATAAGGAATTGATTTTTTTTTTTTTTTTTTTTAAAGAGGTCTTGTTCCTGTGGAGTAGTCTACCAGTTTGTAGCCATTCGCACTGACTGTAAATGTCAGTCATTGCATAATTTCTGAAGGAGAGGTTTTTTTTTTTTTCCTTGTTTCTGCACTCTGTTTGGAAAATGGCATGAGTCAGCAGAACCATTTTCTCTCTGAGAGTCAGGCACAGAGCTGCATGCTTATCACCTGATTAAACCTGATTGTTTTTTTGTTTAGTCCCTTTTCAGTAATATTTTGACTGTATGGAGCACCTGTGGGTGGTTTGGGTCTATGGCAGACCAGTCTGGGGTGGGCGGGGTAAGAGGCTGGAAGCACCCTGTTACCATGACCACAGCTGTGTGGGCACGGAGAATTCCTGCTATTTGCCTATGTCCCTGTTTGCTTTCTGATGTCATTCCCGAGAGGTCCCCGGCGAAAACGAGGGAAAAAAAGTGAATGGTTTGAA
This sequence comes from Megalops cyprinoides, assembly GCF_013368585.1. NCBI lineage: Eukaryota > Metazoa > Chordata > Actinopteri > Elopiformes > Megalopidae > Megalops > Megalops cyprinoides. The sequence goes on along the minus strand of NC_050584.1, from coordinate 58,420,837 downwards.
CGTGTTTGCCTGGTTACTTTCATCTCCTTGACAGAGAAAAGGGAATTGGGTGACATGGAATAGTGGCGGGGCCCTCATCTGTTTGAGAAATTGGCAAATGCAGCAACATTCCGCAAATGGGGAGGAGCAATGGTCTTTAAACCTTCACTCCCACATTGACTTCTTTGGAATTTCCATTGAATGTGTGGTGTGGAGAGAGCCTTCAGCCTGAGAGACAGTGACACATGGAAAATGACTCTGCCTTGCATTTATGTGCAGCTACAACAGTACTAATTATTATTACTACATGTCTTTTTCCTTAGAGGGTGCCCTTATACACAGTGACTTGCGTTTTATGTTTAACAAAATGTCCATTAATCCATGTGGATACTTACTTGCTCAGGGATACAGTGTCAGGGATTGCTTTGGGTTCCCTAGCCACACTGTTGCCTGTCTTCCATCCTGGTTTACAAGTGTTTGTTTTAGACAATATGTGTGCTCAGTCTTTACCTGTGGTGAAGCAATGTGGATACTTTAGCCTTCACTGGCTGCCAGTGTTTAAAACTGGCTGTGCAAATTTTCCAGCATTTGCAAAAAAAAACGGGATATTGGGGAGTTTGGGAGGTGGCTAATCTCCAACCGCCCAGCTCGGGCCCTGCTGTACGCAGAGGAAGAGCTTGGAAATGAAGGGAAGTTGCGAGTCTCGGGTGAGACAGAGGAAACGCAACAAAAAGCCAGGAAGGACAGCCATAACGGCGGTCAGGTCCTTGCCCCATCGGCTAACGCATGTGGTCTGAGGTTATCAGCGCCGAGCTCATTGTTTTTCTCTCAGGTCGCCGGGCTGATTTTGAAAGGCTGGGATTCACCTCTCTGCAGAAGCGGGGAGGTAGAACAAACTAACAAGCAAAAAAAAAGGAAAAAGACCAAAAACCCCTTCGTTTCACTTCCCCGATTTGTGATTCAGTACTGTGGCACAGTTCCAGAGCCCCCCCCCCCCCTTTGTAGGATATGCACAGGAAGAGAGTGTTGACCTAAAACCGCTTACACAATGCGTGCAGTTTCTTCCAGCAGTTTGCGAGCTGTTCCCGGCAGAGGTTTCCAATGTGGAGTTTGAGACGGAGAGAGAGAGAGAGGGAGAGAGGGAGAGACGGAGAGAGGGAGAGAGGGAGAGAGGGAGAGAAGGGGGGAGACAGAGGGAGACAGAGGGAGAGAGTAGCTCTTTCTCTTTCTCGGCCCAGGCGGGTGAGAGTGACTTTCATAAGCCATGATCAGGCATGAGTTTGAGTGACATTGGTTTATCGTTCGCTGATCTGGGAGCAGTCTGTGTGTTCAGGTTATGATGGTGATTCAGCGATACTGGCATTTTAGTGTTTACTGTTGTAGTGCTTCCCTTGTCTTGCATGGGCGTGACTCAGGGTCAGAGTCTGATGTGTCATGAAAGGGTAGAAATCCTTGGGAGCTGATGGTGTGAATTGTGAACCTGTTTCTGTTGCCTCGTGGTTTGAGAACATGCCCTGACCACAGGTTTGACACCCAGCCTCATCATCCCAGCTCCCTAATCCATTTTGCTGAACGGATGTTCAACACAGTCTGATTAACACCAAAGGGGCTCTGCCGCTGTTGGAACAAAGTCTTTTGTGATTTGCTATTTTGCTATAAATATTCATGGAGTTGGATGGCTAGAGGTGGAGCTAGGACATCAATGGCAGCTCTTACACAGGGGAATTCTCAAAAGCAAAGGCCTCCTTTTATATTGTTCTGCAGCTACTTCACAAAGGCTACCGGCTGCCTCCCAGCATGGCACTGTCACTGAGAGGGGCTGGGGTAATGCTTAGCAATGGACTGCCATCTGCCCAGGAAGGCACACTCATGCATCTAGCTCCTTCCTTGAAGAAAAGGATGGACCCTCTGAGCCATGTGGGTTCAGACAGGACTTTTCTGGGCTTTTGCTTCACTGGGCCACAGATGCCTCAATGTGCATCAATAACCAAGCAAAGGACAGCAGTGTCCGTCACGCTCTAGTACCCTGCCTTTTTATGTTACACGGCTTTGCTGAGTCTCACACACGCCTTTCAGCATATATGCGCACTGAGAAAGGCACATCAGCCGAAATGTATCTTCACTTCCGACTCTGTGAAAATAAAATGACAAGTCTTCCCACAGCAGATTCAATAAATATCCCATTATGCCACAATGTTATCTGTAGGAATGCAAATAACTTTCCAGATGACATAATGTTACTTAACAATTGTATAGCACTCATCAATAGACAGACTGCTCCTAGATCCTTCACTGGGAACAAGCACGTTATGTTAAGGTATTATATTGCATTCAGTATTATAGAAAATTGGAAGCCGATTGCATCAGTCACCATCAGTTTTTCCTGAAGCTCAAAGCAAAGGAAAACCCCTGAAGCTTTTGACTGGCTCTGTTGAAATGATTCAGTGTTTACACAATAACAGTTCATTCTCTTCACAGTGAACCATGTTTTCTATATCTGCATTTGGACTAACAGTCTCTAAATGATTCAGCACTGTGACTGTCTGTATTTCATGTTAAGAAGTGGTGATTTTTTAAAAAAGTTAGTTATATAATTATTGCCATTATATGTTCTTAAAGTTCATTGTGGAGTAACCTTTTGCAATTAAAGATCATCTAGAAATTCTTATCTGACTCTCAGATTAAATTGCATTATATATATATTTTGCTCTACAGGGTTTGGGGTGATTGGGGGTAATGTTGGCTTCTGCTGAGTGCATCCAACTAAATGTTAATCATGGGGGTTCATTTTCATGTAATTGTTCATCACATTGCATTACATTACATGCATTTAGCAGACGCAAAGTGATTTCCACCACAACAGAACATTTGTATCCATTCAATTTAAATGAGTGTCAGACCAGGCTAACAACACTCCCAGACCAGTGAGTGTGAGCATAATACTATTCAAGCCCTACCACAAGTTAACTTGTGTAACCTGACTAGGCAACAGAAGCCACGCATGCTATCATATCAGTCACTAGAACACAGAATCCAAAATGCATCACAATATTGCACATAAAATAAACATCAAATAGGTGGCAGAGGTAGCAGGTGTTTTTTTTTGGCTTGCGTTGGACTGTACCTCACTTGTAAGTCGCTTTGGATAAAAGAATCTGGCAAATCAATAAATGTAAATGAAAAATGGAGCATTATTCACACACTTCACTCGTACATTGATACTGAATGAACGTTGTAAGGTGAAGAGCAGAATGTTAGCGGTGTGAGAACAGAAGGTGGCCTTTAAGAGGAGGTGGGCTGGTGGCAGTGCGCGCAGACAGCACTGTGTCCTGACATGTCTGAGAGGGGAGGGATCCACGACACCTGGCAGCGCTCTGGGTAACAGGAAATGCCTGCTCTCACAGATCTCAGATCAGACCGTATAATTTTCTCTCCTTCTCTTCTGTGGCCCGGGATGTCCTCTCTACCTTTTCTGTACAGGCTCGCGGTGTTCGGCTGTTTGGGTTTCTCCTCGGATCCCGCGAGACGGGTGTGATCTTACCTCTTCGTTGAAAAGCAGAAGTGCTTTTAATCTCCACTTCTGTCCCGGGAGTGCGTTCTGTTCTTGCAACGTTTTTTGCAACGCTGCTGCAATGTTGAAATAACTCTCTGTGACTACAGTGCTGCAGAAACGTTATGTGGTAGCAGGGCTATTTTTGTGGGACAGTGTTGCTTTCGCAAATCTCAGTGTTGTGTGAAAATGGAGAGGAACAATAACAAGGGTGATCATTTTCTTCTCTTGTCTGTTTCTGTAAAGACGCGTGCCCCGTTCTAAGTATATTCAGTGGGATTCAAGTCCTGTATTACAGCAGCTACAAAGTGTAGGTCTCAAAAGTGTGTGTGATTGAGGTTTGTGGGGTTTTTTCCTCCATAAATTAGAAATTCAGATGTTAAGCCAGTGTGCGTGTAAGGCCATGCTTTGACGAGGATTCTGTCTGTAGTGCAGTGCCTGGCTTTTGAGGGCCAAATTTTCCTTTTAATCAAGCATGATTTTGCTGTTGATCTGTTATGAATGGGATTTTCTTATCAGAGCTGCAGGATTGTGTGTTCATGTGGGAACAAGTCACAGATGTTGTTTTGTTGCTAGCCACAAATTCATTTAGGAACTGCCAACTTCTGTACAGAATCAGAATCAGACTTTATGGGCCAAGCATGCTTTTACACACACAAGCAAATTGACACCGGTTTCAATGTCTCTTGTGGTGTGTTCATACAATGTCAAGGTGACAGAAAAATACCACCCAACAGTAGTGGTACAACAAACAACAACAGTAGTGCAGGACACATACATGGAGTGGAGTAAGGATGGAATGAATGGGGTATATAAAAAATGAATATGAACAGATACTGCATAGTAAGTTAAAGTGTAGATGAGTGCAGGCTGTGGGTCTGTACAACAATTTGTTGTGTACAACTATTAAACAGTGAGCAATAGAATGAGTAAAACCTCATGCGTAATTGTTTTTAAAGCTAGAGATAAAAGGTGGAAGGTGTAAAATAACTGACTGTAAGCTTTGTCCTGGATTTTCTCTCCTGATAAACTCAACCTACTTGTCCACAGATTTGTTGATGAACATCATGCGGGTGGTTCAAGCATGACAAGTCGAAAAGTTCTGTTGTGCTCTCTGTGTCTATGCCTGAAACCTTTTCCTGAACCGTGAAGCCTTGCGCCCTGGATTGCTTGAGCAGCGTGAATGAGTGGTCATTGCTACCTAGCTCCAGCTGGGAAAACAAAGGTAACCTTAGTGACTGCGAGACCAGCAGTTGACTGACAGGTGATGACAAAGGGTTAGGTCTTTTCTTTCCAGGTGTCATGCTGTGCAGATTCACTGACCTTTATATCATGTGGCTGGTGATGTACTAGTCACTGTCAGTGGGAGGGAGCCATCCAGATGTAGTAGAGATCAGTGAATGTGGGCAGAATCAACAGTCTAGACTCGGGCATGCACAGGCTATATGTCTGTTGCTCCATTCAGGGGTACTGAATCATACAGGCCTTGCACAGGGCTTCCAGCAAGGGGGTATGTGAACTGTCAGGATTTTTGTGAGGGAGCCCTCTGTCCCTCTCTCTGATAATGGCCTGTCCCAATATCACCAATCATAATTGTGATCCAGCTTCCCTGTTATAAATATCAGGCAGTAATGTGGAGAAAAAGTCACAGTGCTTGCCATTGTAAACTGGCTATAATTATGGACTTCAAAAACCCAAGTCGAGAAGCCAGAATAGCTAACAAATTGGAGCTCTGTATGGAGTTTGCTCTTCAAGTACTGTAGTGTTTGTAATGATTCCAATTGCAATCAGTTCTTATTTCAGGGTACGGCTTAATCTCACGTTTCTATTTCGGTTCCACGCGCCGGTATAATTTGGATGACGCACCAGTTGTGTAGCATTTTACATGATTTACTGTGCAGCGCTGTGCAATTACGTAGGACGTGGTCATTACTTGAGGTGCTGCTCGCACGTCAGGCGGTGTGATTTCAGCGGCGGGGGCGAAACCCGGGGTTTGACGCTTTTGCTGACGCGCATGTGCAGCCAGGGGTGGGGGTGGGTGGGCAGGGGGGTGGGGAGGGTAGGTGCGAGCACTCTGCCGCGTCAGGCTATTCGCTGGCCAGGTGCCTCAAGGCCCCGGCGGCTGTGACGATGTGGTGCCGCGTGAAACGCTCTCCGCGCGCTGACATCGCCGTTACCTCTGACATCAGCAGCACTTGGACCATTGCAATGAATACGCCCGAGCTGGGCCTGTAATTTAGGCACGCCTTCTCGATGGCACAAACAACAGCTCGGAGCGCCCTGAGACGTGAGACTGTGTAAGCGGCCACCGGGTCACAGAGAGTCAGCGACCTTTTGCTGGAGCGGTAGGCCAGTGCTGCACATGTCGAATAGGGACTGGGCCCAGTCTCTCTACCTGATGCCACCCCTCATCAATGGTGCGTGTTTTAGTGGGTATATGCATTAGGAGGGGAGCATCGCACGCTTGTTTTGGACCGTAGTGATGGAGCCCTACAGCCTGAAGCGCAGCGTGTGTTGTGATAAGGCAATTACTTCAAACGGCCGAGAGCAGGTGTTACTGATGAGCACCTTGCAAAAAGGAATGGCTCACCGGCCCTGGGGTGCTGCTGTCCCAGATTTACGAAGTCTACTGCATAATAAGCATCCCATTCACAGACTACACAAACACACGCACACACACGCACACACACGCACACACACGCACACACACGCACACACACGCACACACACACACACACACTCCTTTGAGTGACTCCTTTGAGGTATTTGTTGGCTCTCATTCTCTTGCTAGAAACCAGTACTTTTCTACACTCATGAGTGAAGCATTGTAGGGGGTAGCAAGCTGGCACAATTTGCTCAGTTTTGCCCAGTTAGCGTCCTGGGTTGTTCAGTTTTCTCCTATACTCTTATTATGTGTGTTTTATATTGTCATATCCTAGCAGTGTGCAAACAAAAGGAAATTAGGCAGATTATGCTGCGTGTTCCAGGGCAGACCAAAAAGTCTGGCCTCACCCAGATGATACAATGGCAAAATCTCTTCTGCTGAGAGTGATGTCAGTTTGGGGAAGAAAGCTGGGTGGTGCTCAGTAAAGAGGATCAGGGCAGGGGGATGTTGAATTTATTGCAGCTGGTTTTTCATTTTTCATCATTTTCCTGCTTGGGGCCCAAAACTAGCGTTTTCTTCAGGGGCTACCGTCAGTATGAATGTAATATTCATACTCAGTATAATAAAAGTGTAAAGGGTGTGGCCCTGTGTGACTAATCATATTTTACTAAATTAGTTCACTCATTAGTCCTCACGTCTCATCCAAGTAAGGTGCTAGGCTGAGAGTTTCCTTGGCATAAAAGGTTAGGGCCCACATGGTGTTCAACTCCAAACTAATAGTGTTTTGACCTGACGGAGACCCAAACCAAAACTTTGTAAGCAATAAAATTGTTGGGAAGTGAACAGTATGGCTATAACTGAAATAATATCAGGACTATGGACAGGTGGTGATGTGGGCGAGGCAGCAGCGTGTATGAACTTCACTAATGCAAGCTCAGGCCGTCTGGAGCGGCTGCACAGGGCTTTGGCCCAGTCACCATGCTAACTCCCATATTCCTTTGTCTCTTCCTTAAGACGCGAACCGTGATGTCAGCATCACCAGAGCACCAGAGATATCGGGATCTGAACCATAATCGCTCTCTGTGTAAACACTGAGTCAGCAGCATGCAGAGAAAGCCAGAGGACTGGGGAATCATCCAAGCCCTGCAACAACGCCCAAGAGCCGAACCGTCACTGACTCTGACTCACGCCGGCACGCCTCTCTGTCAAATGCTACGAATGACCTTCGGTTCACTCTCAGATCACCCGTTTCAGCTAGTAACACATTTATATTGGAAGTTAAGAGTGTTGGGAGTGACAGTACTTTGGACTTAAGGATTGAGGGGTGGAATTGTGGGTAATATGTTGTCGTAGTTATGCATCAACTTTGCACTTTTTCATCACTTTTCCCCAGTGCACTCAACCAGATAGTGTTCAGTCTTGTGTTCTACAGGATTGAAACCTAAACTGTTCAAAGCCTCTGCGAAGGAGTAAAAGGCACCACTCCCTGGAAAATAGACACACGCAGGTGGTGTAATATGTAGTAACGTCATGTATATACAGCGTTCTTGCGCAATATCAAGCTGTAGTTTTGTGAGACAAAAAGTGTCTCGCTATGAAGGGTGTGGCAGCTCTAGGTATCTTGAGGAAAGACTCCTTTCTCCCATCCTGGGTGGGGAGCGCGTGTGTGTGTGTGTGTGTGTGTGTGTGTGTGTGTGTGTGTGTGTGTGTGTGTGTGTGTGTGTGTGTGTGTGTATGTATGTATGTGTTTCTCGCCATGCCATTCAGCTGCCAACAGCGCTCTCTCGCTCAGAGGCCACGGGAGGTGGGACAGCATATCAGTCGAACTCCCCAGCTCCTCAGAAGACCTGCTTTGAGTGAAGTGACATGGTGCTTAAACACTTTCCACCCAGCAATAGAAACTTGCACAATATAGCATCTTTCTTAAAATAAATTACATTACCTTATCATCATTTAGCGGATTCTCTTATCCAGAGCGACTTACATTGGTTACAATATGTACATGTTATCCATTTATACAGCTGGATATTTACTGAGGCAATTCTAGGTTAAGTCCCCTGCCTGTCCTGATAGGGGATATCAGTGGCTGTGATCATGGGAGGACAATGGGCTCAGTATTCGGAATAACACTCTAGATCATTGTATGTTACTTGCTGTGCTAGGGCCGCTAACAGCACCTCATTTGAGGCGGCTGAGGTCTTGTTTATTTAAAAAGTTCTTCCAGGAAGCTGCTGGGAATCAGTGGAACATTGCAGAAGGTTATTTATTTGCTCTGAGGAGGCCCTTATCCAGGATGACGTGCGATATTTGCACTTTTTCATCTCTCTCGATCTGCGACTTGGCTTCTCAGCAGGAAGCTCCGTAGCTTCCAATAAGTGGCAGTCTCCTTCACGTCTCAGTTAGAGGCACACTTCCCCTGAAATGCTGTTGACACACACTATCAGTAATGCTATTACTTACAGCACAGACAGGCGTGTGAGCCGGTGGTCCTGTGTTTTCTTAGGCTGGCTTTTCTTCTCACCACATGTCATTTTGTCAATGTCGAACGTGAGATGACTAATGTCTCTCGATCGGACCTGAGCAGACCTGATGGGAGCAGCCCTGCACCCATTGTACAACAAAGGAGAGTTTACTGTGCTGTGTGCAAAACATCTCCGAGGACAAGTTAGGAGCTGAATCTGCTCCTGCCTGCTTGTACCTGTTTAAAGGCAGTCCCTTTCATTTCAGAAATTAATCCCGCTGTGAAGAGCGAAGACAGTAATGCTCTTGTCTCATTGCCACGCGCACACACACACACACACACACACACACACACACGCACACGCACACGCACACACGCACACGTACAGTTGGGCATGTACGTACACACACTTAGGCATACACGCACACACAAGCACACAGACACTCCTATCAGTAACATGTACAGTATTTGGGGATTTTGCGTTGATGTGTTGACAGCAGTTTGTTCTTGCCCTGGAAAGCTGTAGTGTGATTCAGTGTACAAACTGTCTGTCACTTTCCCACACAGAAAGATCTGACAGCAGAGGAAGGCGTAAATGCAGCCGCTCGAGCTGTGAAATGTCTCCCCGCTAGAGAGCAAAGCACAAATGACACCTAATCAGTGCAGTCTGAGAGTGATACGCCCCGAGCAGAGGGATGAGGGACCTGGCCACACCTCGCCTTAAGGTGTGGGCCCATGGAGAGACATGCCTTTGCAAATACTGGCCTCACCGTTCTCATGAGAACAACCTGGAAAAGTGCAGGGATGCAGCAAGCTGATAATGACTGCGTCAAGTGTTTAGACACCTTGCAGGTCTTGCCAATGGGCGACTCCCAGTCTGGAAAACTACTGCGTATTGCCTTGCATTTCAGTAGCAGCGCTTACTCAGTTTTGCTTTAGGGATCATACCCTGTGTGTCTGTATGTTTCTGTCATTTAAAGTGACATGGTTACATTTATTATCGGCATTTAGCAGACGCTCTTATCCAGGCTCTTATACAGGTTACAATTTTTACATGTTATCCATTTATACAGCCGGATATTTACTGAAGCAATTGGAGTTAAGTACCTTACTCAAGGGTACAGCGGCAGTGCTGCAGCATGGAATCAAACCAGCAACCTTTTGGTTATGAGCCCTGCTCCTTACCACTATACTACACTGCTGTTCTGTGCCGCAGCATGTTACAATGGTCACCTGTTTCTGTGCTCACACATGGCGTCCCCTCCTCTCTGTCTGAACGGGTGGCTGAGAAGTGGTTTTTTGCGCATGATGTAACGGGGTCTCCTTCTGCCCACAGGGATCGGGAAGGTGAAACGGAAGAACAGCATGAGGGACCAGGCCCCCAACGCCGAATCTGACTTCTACCCGGACAACGGCGAGCGCCTGTACGACCTGAACGTGCCGGCGCTGGTCAAGTTCAGCTACGCGGCCGAGCGGGAGGACGAGCTGTCGCTGGTGAAGGGCACGCGCGTGGTCGTCATGGAGAAGTGCAGCGACGGCTGGTGGCGGGGCAGCTACGACGGCCACTCGGGCTGGTTCCCCTCCAACTACGTGACGGAGGATGTGGACGGCTCGGCGGGCGACCCCGTGGGCCTGCTGACGGAGAAGCTGGCGGCGGCCGTGCACAGCGCCAACGGCGGCCGGGCTCTGCACACTGTGCAGGCGCTCTACCCGTTCAGCTCGGGCAACGACGAGGAGCTCACCTTCGACAAGGGCGAGGTGATGGACGTGCTGGAGAAGCCCGAGAACGACCCCGAGTGGTGGAAGTGCCGCAAGGCGGACGGCCAGGTGGGGCTGGTGCCCAAGAACTACGTCACCGTGCTGCAGGACTCCCACAGCGCCCCGGGGGACGCGGGACCGCCCACGCCCGACTGCGACTACATCGAGCCCTCCGGCAGCGGGAGGTTCGCCGGGCGGACGTGGTACTACGGCAAGGTGACCCGGCACCAGGCCGAGGTGGCCCTCAACCAGAGGGGTGACGAGGGCGACTTCCTGATCCGGGACAGCGAGTCCTCGGTAAGCCAGGCGGCATCTCAAATGTCTGAATTGGAGTGTACGCTGTAGGGATGCTTTTCTACCATCATGCAGTACCCATCTGAGTAGAGGGGGGGGGGGGGGGGGTGTAAGGGGAAGAGACACACATTATCTTTATTCTGCACCATCACCGCAAAGCAACACTCTGTTACCAAGAGATCTTAGTAGTTCTCCATTTAGACAAAAGCTGTTTTGATAATGCAGTTTGCATGACGTTTGCTTTTTGCAACCATAAAATGTGGATCATTGCTTCCATGCTCCATATAGTATTCCTTTTAATATCTAAAGGAGAACATATGAGATCAGTACGATACATGCTGCAGCAGTGCTTGGCATTTTGAAAATTATTTGTGAAGCAAGCTAGGATATCGGTTGGTGGCAGAAATGGGTTTTATGTGTTTGCAACTAGCTGCCATCTTGCCCTAGTTTGGTATAGGTTGGTTTCAGTGAACAGTTCTATATATAATAACGATCAGAAGACATGGGAGTTGTATAGCCTGTTTACAACTGTCTGCTACTGAGCAGTACCCCTGTGACACAAACGCAAACACGTCCAGCTCATTGGCTGGAGGTCTACACTCTCATTGACTCTGTGGCATCTGGGTGGGTAGTGAGCTGGATTTTACTGAGGATGCCTCTTATGAAGGGACTGATGAGTCCTGGAGTGAAAGTGGAGGCAATCAGTAGCATTGGTACAGCGCTCCTGTGTAGTAAATGATCCATACTTAGTATTTCTGTTTCTGGGCAGTAGTGTAGCATAGTGGCTTGTAACTGAAAGGCTGCTGGTTCAGTTCCCTACTGGGGCACTGCTGCTGTACCCTAGGGCAAGGTTCTTAACCCAGTAAATATCCAGCTACATAAATGAATAACATGTAACCTATATAAGTGGTTCTGCATAAGAGCATCTGCTAAATGCCAATGATGTAATATGTAATATGTTCCACACTGACTCTGGCTTCATCTCTCTGTAGGTGTAGCTAACTGTATAGACGTGATCTTTTTAAAGCATTCACATAACTGTCAGCCTGTTCTCAGCTTTAATCATGCATGTTCAATCCTGTGCAAGCATTCGGAAGGCCTCTTTCAGCAGTCTGCAGTTTTGTAGAGACATCCACACCTCAGAACCCAACAGCTGTCGCACAGAAAGCTGAGCACTCCCTGCTTTTTAAGGCACGTCGATCCTTCTCTTCAGCCATAACATTAAATGCCTTCAGGTTCCAACTTTGGTTTTTCCTCACTACCGTGCGCGGCGTGTTATCCGAGCCGGCCGGGATTACATCACGTCTTCTGAAGCATTCCTCCGGTCCCTGGCCGCAGTTCAGCTCCGATGGGGAATTTCTCGCTTTCTGCTTTTAGAAGCTCCGAGTCTGGCCCTTGCATGTCACAGCACACAAGGTAGTCAGCTACTGTATCCACACAAGCAAAGGGAGCTATGGAAACCGTCTGCTCTCACTCATGGAAATGGGGGACAGTATTTACCTCTAAGCGCCAGACACCGTTATGTATATAGGAAGCAGAATGGCCCGCTCCAGGCTTGTAGGGCCTTGCAGTGCTCTTTGAGCAGTGCATACCGTGTCTGCACAGACATACCGATATTGTGGCATCCATGCAGTACAAAGTGTTGGGAGTGTTGTTAGCCTGGTCTGACACTGTTGCTCATTCAGCTTGAATGGATACGCTTCTGTTCTTTAGTGCTGGAAGTTACTCTGGATAAGAGCGTCTCATGACCCTGAACCTCACACCTCATACAAGAACGTCCACCTCAGAATTTAAAACTATAAAGTTTTTTCTACATAGAAAGTGTTTCATACTATATCACACCAAAAAAGCAAAACAAAAAAGTTATAGAGCTGAGCAACTTTTTACATGTTTGACCAGTTTTAAAAACAAGGACTATATGCGGCTAAAATTTCTCACAGTATGTGAAATGCTAGCAAGTCAATGTTTTGTGTGTGCATTCCCTCTCTGCCTGACTGACCAGTCCTACTGCTTTTGCGTGTGCTTTTCAGCCCAACGACTTCTCCATCTCCCTGAAGGCGCAAGGCAAGAACAAGCATTTCAAAGTGCAGCTGAAGGACAGCCTGTACTGCATCGGACAGCGCAAATTCAGCTCCATGGAGGAGCTGGTGGACCATTACAAAAAGGCCCCCATCTTCACCAGTGAGCAGGGAGACAAACTGTACCTGATCAAGCCTTTGGCCTCCTCCTGATCATGGCCGAACGGACACCGGAGACTGTGGGACCCATAATCTTTTCAAGGGGAGATAGAATGACAGTAACATAACTGTGGACTCCTGAATATGAAAAAAATGAGCAAAGATATAGCGTTTGCTTTATTGATTTCACGAGTCACGTCCGGCTCACAGATACTTCAGTTCATGTCGATTCCAGCGTCTATTAGCTACAGTGTACTTCTGTTAATATATATTCTTTTAAAGCTTCATTTTTTATGTGATTTTTTAAAGTTATTGGAGGTTGTAGTAAGTGTCTGTTTTGAAGCCAGCTTGGAGAAATGAATCAAACATTTCAAAGGGGTTCTGCATTCACCCTTTTCTGCATTACTGCCATAGTTATGTAATGTATACCGGCTTATGCCAACACTTATGCCATTATTATTATTTTTTTTGGGGGGGGTGGGTGGAGGTGATGGGGGGAAAATAATTCTCAAAACTGTGAAATCTAAATGATTGCAAATGACCAAAATATATTTATTGGCAGTGCTGGGGGGTGTATTATATTTTCCGATGCTGTCTGCAAATGACGTTACGGTTATGGAAAGCCGGCTAGGATTTTTGCGGGAGGTACACAATTCGGTCAGGAGGAATAGGTTTGAGCTCATCAGCACAGAGGTAATGGGCACACATTTTGCCCTGACAGCTCTTAACCCATTTGAGGCTGAGGAGCAGTTTTCTCGGGTGTGGCACCACTGGAAGACTGGAGGCTTTCACCCAAGGTCTCCGAGTGGTTCGGGCAGCAACCAGCACCTTTAGGTGCGACAATGTCATCACTTTTGACCGGCGGTGGAGTGGAGAATCTGCCTCTGTGGAGAAATAGGGAGGGAAAACGCTGGCTCTACTATCAGGTCAAGTGCCTGGGGAAGACACTCTTGCCAAGAGCACAGCCCCCCCCCCCCCCCCGCCTCTGTGTTGACGCTGCTGAGAGTGTGTGGCTGGATGCTCACTGTTCTTCTGTGTGCGCGAGTGTGTGTCACAGACAGTCTATTAGATTACGGTCTGTGTTTGTGACAGATATCGACTGAGGATGCAGATAGCATTGCCTCTCAGATGTGACTGAAATTAACGTTTTCTCTGGAGGCAGGGAGGGGGGGGGTATCTGTCAAGTAGCCGTGTGAATCCCCACTGATCTTTCTGATCCTTCAGTTAGTCTGCAAATGGTGTTATGCGTTGGCAGGTTAAATCGGGTGGTATTTTTTGCGAGCTTCTCCCAGCAGTGATTGTACAAGGTGTTTGCCGTTTTCACGCTGAGCCAGTCCTGCTCTCTGGTGTTCTGTACCGGTCATGTTGTTCTCCTTTTAAAGTCAGAACAGCTTAGATTGTGCTGAGCTGTGTTTATGGGGTTGGGATGCTTGTGTGAGTGCCATCCAGAGGGAAGTGGAAATTCTGCCTGTGCTTCACCGAAGCTAGAGGCCTGACGCCTTGACCAGCGGGAACGCCTGACCTCACAGCCACTTGACATGCACCGCCGTGGCAGAAGGGTGTTTGATAAGTAGGAATAGGCCTCCATAAAGAGACCCTGCCCCACTGTTGCAAAGCAGACCCATAAAGGACAGCTGGAGATTGTTCTGTGAGTTGTGACTGTCATGAGAGATGGGATCTCAGTTTGAGGCTGTGTGTGGTAGTGTTTGGCCTCTCACGCTGCTTAGCTCATCATATGTACTTTCCTATCCATTCTCATCAATAGCATGTCAGGTCTGAAGAGATTTGATGTATATTATGTACTTGCTATTCTTTGTGTCTGATCTGGTGCTGAACTGAGTGGTTTTGTGCTTTCTGTGTTCTTATAATAGCTAGTAACAGAGGTTAGGGCTTACTGCTCAAGGGAGCTGACTTCAGTCTCTGTTCTTATTACCAAAAAAATTGAAAATACTACAATGGCTGCTTATTGAGAATATGATCTGTAGTGTTGTCTGTAGATTTTTTTAGAGGGAATACATCACAAAAGTAAGAGATCAGGATTTCATTTCTTTCAGGAAATCAGCTTTTGGCCTGTATAGATAAGAATGAGGATGTTTACCGAGGGCAAATGGAAAACGGCAGCCTCACGGAAGGTCCTCCTGCATCCTGTACACCTGGGCGCAGCCCGCAGGACAAAGACGAGGCGGAGCCTCTTCCAGGGAGCTCTCTGAAACGTCTCCATCATTTTCTCAGCTGCTGGAGTCCGGAATGAGTTAGGAACATGTGAGGAATGAGGAATGGGGGGGGGTTAGTAGATGGAAACATTGTTCAGGGACCATGGAAATGCAGTAAGGGTTTGTGTGTGTGAGGGAACATGTTGAAGTGGATCCGGCGTGTGCAGGGCGGAACAGATAGGTCAAACAGGCAGACTTTGTTACTGAGGGATGGGGGCGCTTGGACTGGAAAATGAGAAGAGCTGCTCGGACCATCGGAAACATGCCTTAGCCACCTCTCTCCAAACCAAACCCGCGGTGTCCCGAGTGGCACCCCGATGACAGGTGGCTAATCACGGCATCTCATTTGATTTCGGTGGCTTTGCATGTGCGTCACCGGCCTGCGATTTGTGGCAGAAAGCGGCACCGATGTCCTTGGTTGACACGTTACCGACGCTTCCATGTGAAGACCATCTTTGCTGCGAAGACAGTTTGTTTTAATTCATCCTGTTCTAGTGTTGGGGAGAGAGGACGCAGAACACTTGATTTGTATTTGTTTTTGTTTTTTTTTGTTTTTTTTATTTTATTTTATTTTAAAAACCTTAGATGCTAATTTGTATAGTATCAAGTGACCTTAACATACTGTAGTATGATTTCATTAATCTGTAATATGCTTAGATGATGATTTACAAATGTAATTTGCAAAATAATGGCTGTCTATAGATTTCAAAGTAATTCCAGATACAATTCCAGAACAGATGGCCATACCCAAGGCTCCAACCATCCGCTTGATCAGTCTATGAATTATTGGGAAAAAGTATTGTCCTTCAGTTTGATACAGTGACATTGATTGGTTCAAACATGTTTGCTTTACTGAGTAATTTTTTTTTAAATCACTTCCAAAGGGTTATCGCTGAGTACATGAGGCCTCGCGGTTGAGCAGAATCTGTCCAAAATTGTCTCTTTAACGCAGAATGCTGTGCTCACCTGTGTCCCTACTGTTTGTAACACCACGAGATGCAGCTTGGAAAAAGACAGCAGGGCAGCCAGGACGTGGAGTCGGTGACTCCAGCAGTTTGTTTCTGTATAGTTAGACATTGAAACGGAGCCCTAAGACAGTGCTCCTTTCACCAGGATGTGGGTTCGTAGGCTTCTCTCTGCCTTTCTTCCGAGCTGTGTACTTTCTGTTAGCGCTTGGCTACGGTGCACCTCGTGGCACTGAGTCTCTCAGTGTATGTAGCGGTGGTGAACAGAGGAGAGAAGGCTATACTGTGAAGTCAACCCTCTTGTGCTCTTACTGCTTAATGGAGGTGAAAGCATCTTCATATTAATAATTTAGCAAGGTTTATTACTGTTCAGATGACAAAATAAAAAATGAACTACTCAGATTTGCCGTCTGATTTTTATGTAGCACTGTAAGCACTCGTGGCCCACCCACCTTTAAATGACAGCCCAAAAAACGCAAACTCCTGCCTGACGCAGCGTCTCATTTTAGTGAGTTTGCCTTAAGAGTCGGAGGCAAGGGTCCAAGTCTTATCCAAGGGGTTTATTCTGACATGATATACATGCACATTAGTGGCTTTAAGTAGTGGTTGTGTGTGCTGACCTTGTACATACAAGGAAGAGATTTCACAAAATTATGGGAGGGGTTTCGTTCAAAAATGGCAGTCTGGCAGTCCCCTGTAGTATATAGTTTCTGACTTCCTGCTGTCTGCATGGAATTCTATTAGCCACTGTTCCACTGGAGAAACCCATGAAAGTAAACATCTCATGCCACCTTCAAATTCATCTGATTTAACATGAAGCTGCTTCCAAATGCAGGGATTGTTCAATGTTGATACAAGGAGTTGGATGACATTACAGGAGGTGGCAACAGTTATTCGTTTCCAGATGTACCATAGTATGTAGCATGTTGCAGAATTATAACTTCAGTGACAAATTCACCACAGCATTGTAATCTGTATTGACTACAGCCTCAGTATTGTGCATCTTTACCCATAGATTCTGGAAGGATGTGAGGTCATGCTTGTGCCTTTTAAGAATCAATGCTAGGTGTTTTACTCTTACAACTGATAGCTGATTGTTAGTATTAGGCACTGAGATGTAATGACTATCATATCCATTTAGACCCACCACCCTAAGTTGATGTAGGCTACATCTCCCAGCAGGGCAATGTAACTGCAAATTCTACTACTTGTACAACGGTGCCCTCTAGTGGCACCTTTAAGAAGTGCTCTCTGTTGTTGAGATTGTAAGCAGCAAAACACCTACAAAGCACCCCACCACACATGCCTAAAGAATAAGAATGAACACCTCAAACATGATTACATTGTTTATTTATACCATGCAATTTAAGATCTCAAATGGAAAATGACCCTGAATTCCTGCACGTCATACAATATTCACGTTCGGATTTTAAGCTAAAAGTTTTTCTACACAGACAAAGATGTCTCATCCTAAGTTATATCACAAAAAAACAAAAAATGTTCAGCTTCAAAAACAAACCCTGACTTTACACATGTTTGCCCAGTTTTGGAAACAAGAACTGCAGCTAAACTTTCTCACAGCGCGTGAAACGCTAGCATGTTAATGTTCTGTACACACATTGATGGGGGGGGCCTCAAACTCCTACCCTCATTGCTCTCAGAAAGGCTGGACTTTTCTGGCTCCATCTGCAGCTGAGCTACATGGGCCTGCTCATGTTCTGACCCTCTGGTCCTTCTGAAGAACCCCACTGATGATCAAAAGGGAACAGAAACAATCCAAGCCAAAGTGTTGCCGGCGTTAATAACCAGCTACACCAGCGGGAAGCCCAGTGGCAGCCTGGAACTGATCAACCACGCCATGGTTTACCATTGACTGTGAAAGGCATGGATTACACAAAATCCTGAATACATTAAAGGAAATGTTTATGACAAAAACAAGACTTAGCCTTCATTTTCTGCAACTAAAATCCAAATGTGCTCCTGTGCCTGAATCAATATACAGCTGGGAAAATAAGCAGTGAACGCATCAACATTTTTCTCAGTAAATATGTTTCTAATGGGGCTATTGACCTGAAATTTTCACCAGATGTCGGTAACAACCCAAGTAATCCACACATACAAAGAAATCAAAAGAAATAAGTCCATAAATTAAAGTTGTGTGTAATAAAGTGGAATGACACAGGGAAAAAGTATTGAACACGCTTACTGAAATTTATTTAATACTTAGTAGAAAAGCCTTTGTTGGTAATGACAGCTTCAAGACGCATCCTGCATGGAGAAGCTAGTCGCATGCATTGCTCAGGTGTGATTTTGGCCGATTCTTCCACACAAACGGTCTTCAAATCTTGAAGGTTCCGGGGGCCTCTTCTGTGAACTCTGATCTTCAGTTCTTTCCATAGATTTTCAGTTGGATTCAAATAAAGCAGCTTTATTTTCTTTCTCTAAAACCAATTGAGAGTTTCCTTGGCTGTGTGTTTGGGATCATTGTCTTGCTGAAATGTCCACCCTCGTTTCATCTTCAGCATCCTGGTAGATGGCAGCAGATTCTTATCAAGAATGTCTCGGTACATTTCTCCATTCATCCTTCCTTCAATTATATGAAGTCTGCCAGTACCATATGCTGAAAAACAGCCCCACACCATGATGTTCCCACCTCCAAACTTCACTGTTGGTTTTTGGGGTGATGTGCAGTGCCATTTCTCCTCCAAACATGGTGTGTACTATGACATCCAAAGAGTTCAATTTTGGTCTCATCTGATCAGACTATATTCTCCCAGTATTTCATAGGCGTGTCCAAATGTTGGGCAGGAAACTTTAAACGAGCTTCAACATGCTTTTTCTTCAGCAATGGAGTCTTGAGCGGTGAGCGTGCATAGAGGCCATGCCGGTTGAGTCCATTACTTATTGTTTTCTATGAAACAACTGTACCTGCTAATTCCAGGTTTTTTTCTGAAGCTCTCCGCAAGTGGTCCTTGGCTCTTGGACAACTCTTCTGATTATTCTTTTGACTCCTCTGTCAGAAATCATGCGAGGAGCACCTGGTTGTCACCGGTTTATGTTGAAATAATGTTCTTTCCACTTCCAGTAATGGCCCCCAACGGTGCTCACTGGAACATTCAGAAGTTTAGAAATACGTCTGTAACCAATGCCATTAGTATGTTTTGCAACAATAACGTTGCAAAGGTCTTGAGAGAGCTCTTTACTTTTATCCACCACAAGATGCTTCTTGTGTGACACCTGGTCATGAGAAACCTTTTTATAGGCCATCAATTAGAACTAAACCAGCTGATATTAATTAGGGGGGCAGGATTGCTTTCTAAATACTGACAGATTTCAGCTGGTTTCTTGGCTTTCCATGCCTTTGTGCGCATCCTTTTCTTCATGTGTTCAATACTTATTCCCTGTGTCATTTCACTTTATTACACATAATTTATGGACGTATACGTTTTGATTTCTTTGTATGTGTGCATTACTTGGGTTGTTACCGACATCTGGTGAAAATTTCAGGTCAATAGCCCCATCAGAAATACATTTACTGAGAGAAATGTTGATGCACTCAATACTTATTTTCCCCGCTGTAACCTGTGTTCATTTAAGTGTCCCATTGTGAAGACCATGACAGTATTTAGGCAAAGGCAGTAGGTAAAATGAAATGACAATTACTGCATTAATTGTGGACAGTAGAAAGTGTTTCTGTGGCTTTCCACGACATCAGCCGACCAGGCGTTCCATCAGAAATACAGCCAATCGGAGATGGCGGCCGGCAGGTGGGTCATGGCCTGCATGCGGATCCACCAGTGCACCTCCATGGGGTTGTAGCGGGTGAACGGGTGGCAGGAGCGGATGGCATCCGTGATGTCGTTCAGGACGGGGGCCATGTCCTTCAGCCCACTGCCACAGTAGGAGCGCACCACAGCCACTCGCTGCTCGAAGCGGGCCTTCCCATAATCCTCCTGCACCCCGGGGTCCGCCTCCCTCCACATCTTGCTGGCCGTGGCGTCCACGATGTCGCGGGTGAGGATGCCCGTGGCCATGATGAAGTTCCCAGGCTCGACGACGATGACCTTGACGCCCCACGGCTTCATCTCGTAGCGCAGGCAGTCGGAGAAGGCCTCCACGCCATACTTGGAGACGCAGTAGGGTGATCGGAGGGCGTTGCCCATCCGCCCGTACATGCTGGCCAGGTTGACCACCCGACCTGCAACGAAAAACAACCTTTTCCTTCTAGCTTCTCAGAAAATGAGCAGTGAAAGATTGACCAGACTTAGACTTAGGCACATTGTCTAATCCAGTAAGTCATTTACAAACTGACTGGACAAAGGTTGCGGCAGAATCGTGCTTCTGCATAAAATTCAGGCACGGATGTGCCCGCTTACCTTTCGCCCTTCGTATGAGGGGCAGCAGGGCTTTGGTGACCCGGATGGTGCCCCACAGGTTGACCTCTGACATTTGCTTGTATGTCTCCATGCTGGTGAACTCCACCTCCCCGAAGGTGGACACTCCCGCATTGTTCACCAAGGCCCACAGACCTGACCAGGAGAGACGCATTCACATTAAGCAGAAACCCCTCCCTCTTCCTTACAATCTGATCATATACATATGAAAGCTACTGAAAAGTTTTCCACACTATCCTGCTGATGCCAGCCTACTCAAAAATAAAAACTCATACTGTTTAAAGAAAACAAGTAACAATATTGGACCTATATTAAGGCACATGAAGGTGTTGTCAATCATTTAAAAACTTAAAAGGATTTCCAAGCAATAAGCCATTGTTTTAAGAAATCTGCTTTGTGAACAGAGAGAGGCAGTCTCTTGGGTTGAAGGAGGAAGAAGAAGGCAGGTTTATACAGACTGTCAGTGAAGCCTGCGGACAGAGGATGAGGGGAGCACCAGGCCATACCCTGGGGGTCATGTTAGCCAGTTCAAGGTTCGAGACGGAGAGGTCTGGTTTACCTTTCTCTGGGTCCTCCAGGTTTGCTCGGACAAACTCCACGGCCCGGGTCACCTGCTCTTCGCTGCACACGTCCAGCTGGACCACCTTCATCCGCTCTGAGTGCAGCTCCTCCAGCTCCCTGGACCCATCTCCACCCTTATCCTGCAAACAGCATCACACACAACCTGTCATCACATAGGCTGTACAACACAGCACTCTTAAGCCAATGGCATTCAGCAACACACACACACACACACACACACACACACCCATACACACACCCATACACACCACTCTTACCCACTATCTTTCAACGTCACTTTCGCTCACACACATCACTGACAGTCCACCATCTTTCGACATCACATTCATAATACACTCAACACAAATCCCATGGGCATTCAAATGACATGGACACACACACATCACTCAATACGCTCTGTGTTTCAACATCACAGCTGCATACACAGACACACCATCAGGACATCACTGCCATTAAGCATCACACAGTGTCTCTATGTGGTGATTTTCAGAATGATACAATTTCCTTCAATCTCTCTGCACATCTGTGACTTACATTCACTGAGAACATGTCACAATGTTTCCTCACTGCTTCAAGCAGTGACCCCACTTTTGGGTTAATACAACAGCAATCATTAACTGACTGTATAAGGGGAAGATAAGGGCTAAAGCGGAACACAATGACATACATTAACCATTAGTAAGGGGAAGGAATGGGTTAAAGTGCAACTCAGCGCTGTACATCAAAGGCCAGTGAAAGGAGAAGATGGGGGCTAAGGCGGAACTCAACTACATGCACCAACTGACCGTGTGAGGCATAGGCATGGGTTAAAAGGGAAGAGGAATTACATACATTAACTACCAAGAATAAGGGGCAGACACTTATCGGGCCATTGCGTAAAAGCAATGGGACCAACATGCCTTCCTTAAAAGTTAAAGAGAACAAATGCACATGTGTTACCTTAAGAAGACATCCAGCGAACACAGTAAAGCCCAGTTTATGGAGGTGCTTTGCCAAGGCAAACCCAAACCCAGTGTCGCAGCCTGTAATGAACACTGCCTTTCCCTCTGTCTGAAAAGGGGAGACACATTATTCAACACTCCACTCAAATCTGCACTCATTTCAATACATTCCACCCAAGCCCATTTTAATTACATCCCCAATGAGGTTGTTGGAATTTCAAGATCTTTCTGAATGACCAGCCGACTAAATGAGAGCGCTGCGGGGGTATGTTCTGCCTAAGTCTTTTAAAGTGTGCACTGTGGTTTCTATATTAATAGTTTTAGGATTAAGCATTATTATGCACCATATGCATCCACCAGCTTCAGGGAATCCTGCATTATAATACAGGACTCAGTGTGTGTGTGTGTGTGTGTGTGTGTGTGTGTGTGTGTGTGTGTGTGTGTGTGTGTTCTCCTATGTGAAGTTCTCCAAACCGGCAACTGGCAACAACTTACACAAATAATAAGCTTTTTCAATAGACTTGACACTTAGTTGAAACTCTTCCAGAGTTCATCACATGGCACAGGCATGGTTTCTCAAAACAGCTAATGTTATGAACAACACAATTGTTTTGACTACGTGTATTACTTGATAACTACACTGTAGCGTCATATTCCTCTAGGCGTCGCCGGGATCATTACAGAAGAATTGTATTTACAATTTGAGAAATTCATACGTTTTCAGAAGATTATCCAGTTAATGATCATTCTTTATTCTGTATAGGCTATTTCGTGTTTTGTGAATAACCCAAATGTTTGTTCACTCAATCGGTGGCATACTGGTGCCTTTTTTGGTCTCTTCAGTATTTTGTCGATAAGTGATCAACAATCATCACATTTATTGATTAAGGTTCCAGCATATAAATCACACTAGCAAAATAGCATGCTTAATTCGAAGAGCAAATCTACAATGCATGCACATCGTATACATATTCCTGACACACCTGAATTCTAAACATTCATCATCATTTCAATGTGTACCTTTGACACTGCGGTCTGATTACTAGTAAAACAACAATCGTGCAACAATGCAACTCCACATCACCATTGTCGATGATGACCCAGTTTCAAGTAGTAGCTATAACTGATCAGGGCTGCACATTTTAGAGAATCTGGTGGTCAGTTAGTCACGGAATAGACGAATGACGTGAAGGCTGGAAGTCTATGCACTGCTGATAAATTCAGTCACTCACGTATGTACGCCCACCTACGCATGCAATATAGTCAGTAAACGACGTCTTCTCACTACCTTTGCCCAAATGTACGATACTTAAAAGAGTTAGAGACAGGACTCACCTTCACGGATCCCCTGGGAATTGGGGGCAGCACGACGTAAAACACGAAGAACAAATACACCACCACTATGCATTCGGTCACGCTGGCCTCAGGAAGCCCCAAGCACCTTGCGATAAAGTTCAAAGCAGAGGGTAGCCCAAAGCCCAACACCAACGTCAACGATATGGAAAACAGCACAAGAAACGCAGCTCTGATTAGCGGGAGCGAAGCCATTTTGGCAACTTTATGTGATGGCTGTTTTAGCAGGTTGTGGTTAGTGTACTTCAGCTCAACGAATAGCGCCCCGCATGTTAATTTTTAGTTTTTTCTCCGGCCAGTTTCACACGGTAGTTAGCTAACTAGCCATCTACATAGAGAGTCCGATTCACATTCCCGCAACCTTAAAGTCTGCGCAAAATTTTAAACCGAAGTTATCCACAGTGTGGAGCAATTGCTATTTGCAGGCGAATGGTACAATCCTGGCTCCCCGTAACATCAGTGTCACGTTTCAGTACGCCGCGGAAGTGAAACGTGCTTCTCGCAAATTTTCCAAGTTCCACTGAAATGTTATGTAGGAAGTGGGTCCCAAATTCATATTAGCAGCACAAACCAGCTCAGACGAAGCACGAACGAATTTCTTGGTAATTCTGACACTGCTGGGGAGCAAAGTGGCGTCACAATCTTTCAACGTCAGTGCGTCATATTGGCACCCCCCCCCCCCCCCCCCCCCATTCTCTTGGAGAGGGAATTGATCTCTACTCCATTGACACCTGATCAGGTCACATATACCATGCAATCACCATAAATTACGTTGCAACAGCAGTGTCGGGTATCTTTTGTAGCATTATGTGGGTGTTAAATATATTTTGCAACAAAGTGTATCTGCTGTATCTGTTATGTTGCCGTGTACACTCGTCCATCTTAATTGTATGTGCTTTGGGACAAGAAAGCATCGTTGGTTTACCTCATAGTATTTCAGGGCAGTGATATGCCCACTTTATCCGATACAAGAAAGCTTCCAGTTACCTTTGGATTTAAAACTACGGAATCCAACGTTAAGGATCACTTTTAATTAACGTTATATTCTTAGTCTCCATTTTATTGTTATTGGTAGGCTAGTGGTAGGCCTATTAGTATTAACATTACATTACAGACTCCGATTCTTTCCCACATTTCATTCAGAGCAAAGAATGAAGGCGTTGCAAGCTGGTGCTACTACATCTTGCCCCTCCATGTTTCGTTAATAACCTTCCCCAGAAACCGACTGGGTGAATCTGGACCAATCGGTTCCGACAAAGCAACCGTGTAGTGGGTTAGAGTACAATGTGTGTCAAGAAGGGAATCTCAAACACAACTGGGGCAAGGGTTGCAATACAGTAGGCAGCTCGTTAAAACGTGTGTGCAAACCACAATTAAACATTAACTAGCCAATCTAGCTTTTGCCTGAAGAAAAGCAGGGTAGGCTACACAAACAGCTAAACTACAGATTTCAGAGGCGTAGGCCTACTCAGAGTAGATTATTAGGCTAGAAGTTGTATGTAGGGTTGCCAGATCTCCATTAAGGCTTATTCCAAATGTGATCTCAGAAACTGGAATCGGAATTAACTAATTATTCTCATGGTCTACGGGGCCTCATGTATCATGTCGAGCGCGCTAAAACGCTCGGTTTACAGGACCGGCGGGCCGAACTCTGTGCAGCCCCAGCTGTCTCCTTATATCCCGATGTCCACATAGTATTTATTACATTTTTTAAGATACGGCGTTCTGTTCCCCCCTGAGCCTGTCGGTTTCGGAATTTTAAAGATGATATTTTTTTCTTGTTGGTTCTTTCCTTCTTGTTGGTACTTTCCTTCGATCAGTTGGTTTAGATTTAGAAAAAGTGCCAAAATGCTCCATTTTTTTTTAAGTTAGGATATTTGGCAATCGTGTGGGGTGGGGGTGGGGGATTGGGACCTGTCGATAGGCCTATTGCATTGTTCTGCAGGCATATGCACGTTTGAAGTTGCGCAAGAAATTGCATAAGAAATTCTTTAAGTCACGTACACGTTTCAAATTGCAAGGCGAGCTAACGTAACAGTCGGAATGAAAGTTCAAGTGTAAAATTATATATTCATGCAGTACTTACATTCCCTTGTAAAACAAATTTATACAGTATGTTATGTGACATTTTTCAAACCCATTACAATCAAACTGAAAACTTTTTGTTGTTGCAAGCATTGTTCACTTGTTAATTATTCACGTAGATATTTTGTTAAACTCACCACTATGTTAAAGGATAATACTAGTAAGGATAATCGTTGTGTTTTTTTTTTTTTCTTCATGAAATGAATAAAAACATTACAAATGTAATCTTTTTTCTGACCGTCCATGGTGGCCCCCTATCACCAAGACTCCGGGAACCCTTATGGTAGATGGGTAATGACAAATGCTATAGCCTACTGCCTCTCACTCTTATGGTCATGCTGACAATTTCGACCCATGACCGTGACACAATTCAGCACGACAAAGAACTCCCACCGCAATTCGTAGCGGAGTAACTGCATGACACCCCTGTCTGGAGGTGAACCTTTTGAATGATCAGGACTGTATCGATGTAACAACAGAATTTAAGTACTGGCGAAGCAGTAAGAGACTGCAGTTGCTACCAGGCACAGGTTCTGTTAGTGGACCACTGCTGTTGTCCTCTTGGTAAAACAGGCTACTTAAATGGATAACATGTAAAAGAGGTAAGCTAAGTTAGCCTCTGTGCATAAGAGTATAGGTTTTAGCTCTGGATAAGAGTATCTGCGAAGCAAGTATAATGTAATAAAGGCTGCCATCTACCTGCAGTGAATGCCACTACAGTTTGATTGCTTTGATGGAGCCTATCCTGTTTTCACTTTCGTTGATGTAAAATAGGTTATGTAGAGTTTTTTGTTTTGAATTGTTGTGTATGTCTCTCTTATGCTATATTCTTTAAAATGTATTCTTTGTATTTACTGGTGTATGCTACATATACAACTACATTAGGAGGCACATTATAGCGTTGATTAATTTTTGTAGCTTCATTTTGTAACATGTACACCATTTACTCAGCATTAGAAGATAATCACCACGGATATATATTAACTACGTGTTTAAATCTCTTAGAACATTCAGGGTACATATACCCCCAAAGGTACTACAAAGGGTTGTAGGGGGTACATGGAATCAAGGTAAATAATCACAGATAAAATCTTGGGCTTAAAAGGGTACAATTTCAGCACAAAGTTGCAGACCTGTTTTAAAAGTAACCCCAACTGAATATAATGGGTGTGTTTTGTCATTCTTTTTTCTGTCACACTTTTTTATCGACACACCTACACACACATTATTCCTAAATCTGTTCTCTATGATTCACTCTCCTCCGGTACAGAAATAGAGATGTTACATTCTGGACCTGCTGACTCCTTTATAGTTTAACAGTCAGACACTAGCTTCCACGTTCTTGGTAATCCCCTCACCAGATCTTTTTAATTTGAACAACTATTTTAACACAGGTTTTTGAGTTTAATGACTGTAGGTAGATGCCATAATGAGTTTCTGGCACAGAGTTCAAAGCAAAGGTCATGGCATTGTGAGTTCAGTGGTGTCTGTCTTCTCTCAGTTTCTACCTTTGAGTAAATTTCCGTTGTGAATATTTCAGTTCATCATATGACAGTCTGTGGAAAGAAGAACTGTTTTCTTCACATGGGAACAATCAGCGGGCACAGCTAGCATGTGTTTGGCTATGATAGTGTGGTACAGACAAGGTCCCATCAGGCTAAAATATATTGATTTTGGATGTTGGGTGAAGAGATGTGTTCCCTCCAACTAAATAACCTGCAGTTCATATAAATAATGAATATGATGATAGAAGTGGCTTTGGTTTGCTTGTAATATTGTGACTTTGTGAGTTTTTATGATTCCTCTTTAGGTACACCCCTCCTTGATCTAGCCTAATAAAGACATTGATATGCAGATATCCTCTGTGTTTGACAGAAATTGTCCCGCATACATAAATTAGGTCAGCATGGTATTGTCATGCATCTGGAATTAAGTCACTTTAATACATAGGATCTGAAAACATATTATATAAAAGTTGGAATGAAAGGTGGCAAATTTGTTTCTTAATGTGCATTAATGGGCATAGATAAAGTACCCCCTGCCCCCATGTTTTTCCCCAAAGGCATTTCATATATATAGAAGGTGATTCAGTTAAGAATTTACCCAGCATAAAGAAACAGCTCTCTCCTCTCTTCTGTTAGTCCTTACTCTCCCATTTCACTTGAGAGGTCTCGATGGGTGACATAATGAGGCACTTTTGAGGAGGAAAGCTGTCAGTGCGCCACCAGTCACGGCCTGAGGAGATTCAGGAGCTGCTCTGGCTGCAGGAAACCGGTAATGCCGCTTCAGCGTTCTCTCTGCCTGTTCATCAGGCCCTTCATTTTTTCACACGAGAGCTGTTACAGACTGAAACTACACATATCACCCCTCCGCAGTTCCTTGTAACATGCACACACATTCCTTGTTAAAGTCTGCTTTGCCAGTTTGAAGAAGCCCACGTAAAAATAGTCACAAGATCTGTGACAGTCCGTAATGAGTTCCATTTGAACACGATCGATGTGGCCAGCTTTGTTTTGTGTCAGAAACAATTATGTTTACATAGATTGTCTTGGTGCCATTAACACCTTTGCTATTACTAAGCATGGGCCAAAAAAAAACACAGCAAGCAGCATTTCTCACCCCTGGGGTGAGGAGCAACACATGAGTATACTTTCCACTTATAAATATATATGCATGTGTAGAACATACACATAATCTCAGTTTAATGCTTGTCAAATGACTTTGTGAACCAGCAAGATCCCTTCAGACAACCCTGGTTTAGGGATTTGTGAGAAATGTTAGGGTTTTGAAACTAAGGAGGGGAACAGATTTGAAAGTGTAGAGTAATAAGTAAACACCACTGGTGATTTAGGTATAAGCCGAACACGGCAACGGCAAAGAGCAATAAAAAGTGGATCAGCTCGCAGATAAACCAGTGAAGCTCCCGCATCAGCTCTCATACAGTGGTCTTTTCAATTGGCCAAACCTGGCCTTGGCTTTGCTGGATTTGGAAGGAAAACCTTGTACATTTTATAACTGAAGCAAGTGTCAGAACTGTAGCAGTGTAACACAGCAAGTGTGCACAAATCACCCAGGCAGCAAAGGTCTAGAATGTCACTAGTTTTTAATTGCAGGTAAAAAGGGCAGAAGGACCGGCGCCATTGCATACAGTAATCCCACAGAGAGCTAGAAAAAAAAAAAAAAACAAGAGAAAAACAGCAAGTCGAGTGCATTGGCACAGGCTGTGACCTAGAGGAAACCAGCAGAATTATTTTACCACTTTTACACCTGAATTTCCTGGGTGTGACCGGCCTGCCACTGTCAGAAAGAGGAGTGGAACAGTGGAACATCCACTTGGGTCAGTGTCACTCAGTGCTGTGTGGAAGACGAGTTCACCATCCTATAGTATATGTGAAATTCAGGCTTTTAGGCATTCAGGGTGTTGTAGCAGCACACTGTGTGTCTTGTAAACAATAAATGGGACTAAGGCAGCAGTATTTTTTGTCCCTGGGGGTATGAAAGACTAGAGAAAACAGGCAGTAACATGAAACACCATTACAAAAGTTTTTTTTTTTTTCTTTTAAGAGTAACAGGCTTCATCTGTGGTAACAGACTAACATGCATAATATATACAAAGAAATCCTAGAGTGTGCATTTCCTAGAGGCAATTTGCATGTAATGTTGCCACAGTCTTTTTCTACAAAGGGAAATTTAATTGCATCCCAAATTTTGTCAAGTTACACCCTGACTAGATTTCCATTTTGGCACTACTCTGGCCATGTAAAAAGACATGGCTCCGATGGCAGTCAAATAGTTGAATTGGCTGATTCTCCTTGCAGTCCTGGCTTAATTCCACAGTACCTCCTAGTGAACAACAGGGTTAAAAAAAAAAAACATACAAATTACCCATCTAGGAGGTGAAAACTCTTGCTTCACAATGTGTGGCAGTCTTTGTCAGAAAAGTTATGAAAGATGTAGTGAGATAGATTTTTTAATGTACTGTCCATGTTTACAGCACTACATTAGCGGAATAAACTGCTACATCTAAGAAGCAGCACCAATTCCAAGCTGTCTTAGGGGATCTGACACAGGAAATGGGGGAGGGTAAGGGACAATTCACAATGTGGCTTGCCATCCTTAAGATCTCTGTTTGAACGCTACTGTCACAGACTCCATATTGACCGTGTTTCAGTATGTGCTGCTTGCACACCCTTTTGGAATCCATCTGTATAACTGCATGTGTTACCTTAGATGTGTTTTAACTCTCTTTATTTGAGGAAAGAGTCAAGCTTTTTCTGTATATTCTCAAAAGAGTCCATTCCCATGTAGTCTGCTTGGCCCTGCTCCCACCTCAGTTTCCGCTCTTCTGAGGAGATCATGGGCATTGCATGATGGGAAAGTGACATTCCATCGCCGTTTTCACCCTGGGGGTTGGGGTGGGGGGAGAGGAAGGACATACTTTAAAAATGTGGTCTCATGAATGAAGTGGAATCATGCCACTGCAGTCCTGTATCGCAGGACTTTCTAATAGTGAGGTACCCATATTCAAATACATTATCTTTAATGTATGAACTTTAGTGAGATAAATTTAACATGAATAATGAACTTTCCCCTGACACTCTGAACATTAGCTGTGACATCTGAAGTGGTATGCTGTAGTTACTGAGCTGCTGAGCAATTTTAAAGAAGCTTTAGTACATATCACCCCCAGGGTCCTATTAATCTACTGCATTAGTCAGCATGCATTTTGCATAAAAAAGTACATTTTCTCCTCTCTAAGTACTTCTGACATATTTTTGGATATACAAGGTCCAGCCTCAGTGTGTTGCTTACCTGTGAAAAGAGAACCTTTCTCAGCCACAGTCCAATTGCAACAGCTAAATTTGACCCTTTTCTGCCTGTCCCACCTTTGCCCAAAGGTCTGTGTGACTAACAGGATGGTAATCAACTGAACAACTCTTGGGAAATATAAGTACGGACTGTGGAAGGCCAAACATTAATAGTATGACCCTTTCCAGACGGAGGTGTCTTGACAACTGATGTCAGCAGAGCAGGCTAATTACAATCTGCTGCAACATGTCTGGTCTTCTGCATAGCGATTTTAAGTTGTCAGACGCGAACTGGAATTTTACCAAATAAACACGAGCATAATATTAGGCTGCTTGTTTACCATAAATCTTAATTTCACAAATATTTTACATTAAATCACTACAATTACCTATAACTGATCTTGATTTAAATCTAAAAGTTTACAGAAAATGTTATACTTTTTGTTAGCACTGTAGGCATCTGTCACAAAGTTATTGATATCCCATATGTAAACAAGCATTCATTAACAGAAAAAAAAAATTATAAGGATCATTGTGAATTGCCGATGCATTATATACACTATAAATACATTATTGCATAGAATAAAATGTATACATCTTTGAAATACATTTGCAGTCACAGAGATGAAATTAAAAAGGAGCTGATCATATTTATAGTTGTGAAGGTCATTTAAACTTAAACAATAGTTCTTCCATATTTCAACGGCTTTATCTACCACGCCCGACAGGATATGGAAGAAAGCCTGTGAGAAACTTGAAGATAACAGATCATGATGACATCAGACACCGGCGTTGCGCTGAATCACGTTTACTTTCAGCCTTTCCTCACTGCGCATATGCAGTAACGTGGACAGAAAGACGGCCGTCCCACTTACTTCAACGCATCCGGAGTGGAAGGGCTGGTCTCCGTAAGCCTCGAACAGCAAGGGCAGCACGGTCTGGGAGTACAGCTCCCACCACCTCAGCAGGAAGGTGGGGTGCGAGGACGACTCGTGGATGTCCCCCCGGACGCGCCTCGCTTTGGTGTCGTACGTGTAGCCCCACGGCTTGGTTTTCCCCAGGAAGTGGACCACCTTGGCGTTGCCTCCGTACCTGGAGCGACGAGAGTAACAATCGAGCAGGGTTCCAGCAGAGGCAGCCGTGGTGGAGTAGCCAATGCGCGTCTTAGTGATCACCCTTGTGAAGGGTGCTTTTATACTAGTACTGGATGTCAACTCAGCACCTCTTTAACATCATGTATTTTCCATGTTTTGAACACCCTCCCACTTGTCTTGAATTCAATGGGTTGCTCTAAATTTTGATGTAATCGAGCTCAAGGTCAAATACATTCAGCAGTCTGTTCTAAATTCATGCATCAATATGGACATGGAAGCAGACATATAGATGGTTAATTATCATATCATCATGAACAAGAATAGTTCAGTTCTACTTGAGTTCTAAAAGCAATCACTCATTTCAGATGAAGACCCTAAAGCAATTACTTGACAATGCCCTTACTCAATTACATGAATGATATGCTTGCTTTTAATGAAACCCTACAAATCTCAAAAATGAGCAGCCACAAGCATCTTTTTGTCAAAAACCTCAACACCTGCTCTTTATCCAGTGCACTTATATAATACAGACTGTTGAAGAAAATCTGTGACTAGCATTCAGCAATATTCATTATCCAGGACTCTGAAATCCCATGTTGAGGACAAGCAAAAACATGTTGGCCGCTCATGCTCTGATGGGGCTGCCGTGAGACAGTATTAATTTAACGTAACCCAACCCACCAGTCACTTTAAGAGTCCCTTCAAGGGTGAGCTTTTCACAGGAAAAAAAACCCAGACGGACCGCAGAAACGTCCCAGGGGCCAGCTCCATTCTAAGCAGCCCTCCCCAGCCATGCATAAAGGGCCTTAAATAAACGGATCTATTTTGGGTGGCTGGTATCTGCACTGGGGACCCTGAGGAGGCCGGAGCTGGTGAGCCGTTACATGGGCTGCTGCTTCTCTCATCTCCTGTAACCTGATGTCATGGCATGGTCACGCTTTCATGTGACCTTGGGTCTGCTTACGCCTCAATGTTAACGCAACACCCAAGGAAGGCGTGCCAACACTACAGGTAGTATTAGTTCAGGGCTGTTGCTTCAACAGTTTCACATCGGGTGAGTATATTGAGTTTAGTACTTAAAACAAGCATATGTCGCAAATCAGGTAAATACCTCAAATGGTTCATTGGAGGGGTACTTACTGCTTGAATGCCGGAAGATAAGTGTAGATAGCTATGCTGCTGAGGTTGTAAATGAAGGGGAGGTGTTTCGATATGTCTGCTGTTGCCCAGTTGCTGAAAAAGCTGTTTAAAACTCCCTGGTCCCCACCTGTAGTAAGAAAGAGATTCTATGAAGCACTAACATTCTGAGAAACCACATTCCAGTTTGTTCAGATTGTCACGTTAAATTAAAATATTGCCACACCACTTAGTTCAAATGTGTCAGAGGAGAGGAAATGATCAAAAAGCAAGAATCAAGAATAAATCCTTCACCTTGCACTTACACAACTCTTGACACCGTATCAGCGTTCAACTTTCAGAGTAATGATTTCTCTGGAAGGTCTGCATTTGCACTTTTGTGGAATGTGTAAATAAACTATTGATGTGTTGACCACAGACGTAATCAGACCTGAAAGATTTGATCCAAATTCTGATTTAATTTAAACCACCTTAGTCCTAAATACAGTTTACATTCACCAGATTTGTGAAGCCCTCCTAGTCATCATCTCAACACCCAGAAACCCAATCCACTAATTTAACTTTAAGGGCAGCCAAATCAACTTAAAACTGAGTCCTTTTAGTTTTAACTGGCCAAGGGTGTGCACACACACCCCCTTTCTCAACTTTACTGTCTGTCTCCTGATCCCACCTCAAAATAGCTCATGGTAAACATTCCCATAGATACAGAGAGAGAATCTGTATTTATGATGATGTCCTAAAATCCACATCATGCAATGGACATGCAAGTGAAGCAGTGGACTATGGGAAATCCACCAAAGGTCAAAAACACTGCTCAGATCTGAACCTGAAAGTTGATTGAAATGCATTATATACAGTATATATTGCAAATCAGACAATGAGCTGAACCAGCGAGTACTGGAGATGAAAACCAATCATGACAGGGCAAACGGTTTGTGGGAAGATTCCATGGGAGGGTGGGTGAGAACTCAGCGAAAGTGACAATCCACTGATCCATACACCTGTCACACCCACGGCAATTACCACTGGCCTAGTTCAACTGGCACCGCTCCTGAAATCAATCCTCTTCAAAAAGCACCCAGACAACAGGAAGTACGCATCAAACACACTAACAGTCCCTTGCTGACAGAAAAAAAGGCCTGCGTTACTGCTGAATAGACAGCTTTGTTTTTAGTGAATCAATTCTGAGGGGGGGGTTACAGAAGGGTAAGGGAGTGCAGGCCAGGCTAACTCTGTGGCCAGTTATCTTTTTTTTTTGGCTATCCACATTGGAAAACAACACCCACAGACTGAGAATCTACTGAAAGGAAGTTCCCTTAACAGATCTCTCTATATGGCAGCCACGTGTGTATACCCAGCTGCTGGCGCGGAGGAGTGTGCGGTGAGGAGCCGTGTCACAGCTCCTGTAATGTATACGAGGTCATCGATGTAAAGAGCAGCAGATTGAGCCGGTAGAATACAACGCCGTGCCCCCTTTCATACCAGGCTGCGAAAGGGCAAAGGTCGCGCAACCCTATCTTTGTGGATAACCTGTTCGCATGAAAATGTGAAGAGCATCATTCACGTCGTCAGCAAAGTTCAGTCCTGTCTCCATACATTCAGACATTTATAAATAGAAGCCTGATGATGACCTGCACATGGCCTTCCTAGTCCTGTCCTGCTGAATTCTGAATTCCGCGGTTGCATACAGCGTGGGGCCTAAGCTTCCATGACAAGGTGCGCCGGAGTCAGTAACTTGTGGTATTAATAGCATGAGTGAGCTATAATGGCTGTATGCACTGGAGGCCATATCTGTGGTGGGCTGTGTGTAGTCAAAGGAGCATATACAGTACTCACATATACTTATGAATTAAATCGGAGCCAGACGCTCCAGTTATACTGAGAGTGGGTCCGAGCCGTCAAAGTGTGAAGCACATGGACAGGGCCCTGCCTTGCTGTACTGCACAGCCCTCGTGTGCTCAGAGTTCGCACCACCTGTCATCCCCCACAGGAGCAATGTGGGAAATTTCCATGGCAGCTGGACACACACGGGGGAGGGGGGTGGGGAGAAGCTCGCTAATGCATGTGTGCATGAATTCCCACAAGCCATGCTGCGAGGACCGAAGGGTGGAGCTGCATTCTTTCAGACGCCGGCGCTCAGAGAAAACCGCCGCGCCGGGCCTGCCAAAGCCAGAGAAGTAGCTGCGCGGTCGTCCGGGCAATGCTACGATTTGTTTCGGGTTTGCTCATCCGCCTGAAAATATATCTGACAGGACCTGAGGCGAGATTGAGCAACCTGTATGCGCTCCAACAATTCCAGTGTGCTTTTCCCACATATGGGTTCAGCTATAGCAACCAAAAGTTATGTAGTCTTTTAGTTTCGCCCTTTTATGTAATAAATGTTGGGTGATTATATAAAACTGGATAGTGTAAACCCTGTTAACCAGAGGGGTTCCATCTCAGATAGGTCTCCGCCCATTATGCCAAAGTAAAATCAAGCTGAATGACTCCACTACAATCCAAGCAGGGCAAGTGAATGCACTGGTTAATCACAGACCTACATCTGTAGAAGGGTCACCTTTTCCATGATTTCCATGAACAGGGAACACCACAAAACATGCGCACAAGATTTCACAGAGAGTTCCAGAGCAAAGACCCTGGGTTGCAGCGGTCTAAAATAGGCATGCTATCGCTGCCTGTTGTGCAGAACACAGAATCCCCCCCTGGGGTTTCCTCAAGCAAACAGCTCCATAACTTTATATGGTTTAGCCTCTTCATTTATAAGGGATGATCAGACCTCTGCAAGAATGTGCCTCATCCACCTCCATGTTTGTCTTGGCAACAGATGAGACTATAGCCATGGGCTCAGAGATTGCCTCCCGGCTACATACTCAGCAATAAAGGTGAAATTGCAAAGAGCCGCCTTTCCCTCCTCCCTCCACCTGCTTCAATTTTGACGGACTCAGCATATGCGCTATAGCCCTCAGGCTCTGTACACATTATCATAAACGTGTGCAGGCCTCTTCCGACCAGCCGAATGGAAACTAATGTTAAAGGTCAGGGGAACTACGGGACCGGACTCTTGCGGACGTGAAGAGACTGCCTACGCTAAAAATACTTAATTATTAGCACACCACGAGGCCATCAATGTGTCATTCAACAAACCCTTAGAGATGAACAGAACTGAACTCTGGCTTTGAGTCAAAAGTTAGTGCAGTTAAAAATATCAAATTTCAAAAAATTTAATGAACATTCCATTGACAGCTTTAACCTGACAAACACAGCAACACCAAGAGTGACATGTCTGACTATTTGGATTGTTGTGAGAAAAAGACAATGACATGACGACTAAGCCTCATCTGTCGGTCAGTTATTTTTGAATGAGCTCCAACATTCATGATACACTTAGTCACTCTCAATTTCCAGCCTACTTATTATAGCTTTCGACAGCAAAACAAAACACCACCGTAAAGTAAAATAATCTGTGCTTTAATCATTCTGTGGCAATCTCTGTCAACGGATACAACTTTTGGCAAAACTGCAGCTGAAAAAAATAAACAAAAATATTGTGTGCCATGTAATGGCCCTTAGTTTTTAGCCTGTGTGTATACAGACAATGAGCAGGGGGTGATAGGCCATTTCTTTCCATTCTGTAGAAGAACAGCACGAGTACACCAAACAGGCCTTTCCAGAATCACACCTCAATTTCTGTAAAACACTGCGACACCTTCAGCTGCTGAAACGCTCAAGTTCCCGCAAGTTCCATTAAATCGAAGCAACTCCAAGATGGGCCTTCATAAAATGGGCCCATTGCTTATAAAACATGATTGAAAGAGAATGCCAAGAAACAGCTTTTTATGTTGACTGGGAACCAAGGCCAGATTCCGCATGTTGTTCTTGAGCATAGCTGGGCTCCACGACTTGGCGCTCGGATGCCAGTTACAAGTCGGAACTCCAGTGCCAATTTTCACAGGCTTCGCTCAGAGGAAAGAGGAGAAAATTATATACACCAAGTTGTTGCCTACAGGGACTGTTATGTACAGTAAAGGTGGAGTTAAAAACAGGAGTATAAAGAAACACAATTCAACAGGAGCCTTAGGGGACACTCAGTCAATGTCAACACGTTCTCCGTGTAGCTGTTGCAAAAGGGGGGGCCTCTCGCGTTCTTCCCTCCCCCAGAAGAGATGCCGAGAATAGCTCAGTAGAGGACCGCCGGAACAGAAGGCTCCAGTGTTTGGCCACCAGGCCCGATAAAGAAGTTATTCGCAAAGGTAAACATGCAGGGTTTTATGGCTTATATAAAGGAACATTCAGTGTCTTAAACTGTCAAATGCCCAAGCCTAAAATGGAATAAGGGTGATGACAGACAGCTTGCCACTAAAACCTGGATTTCTGTGAGTGCATATACTGAGCATAACTTCGAAGATACGCATATTGAATTTCCATTCTTATATAACCATAGAAATGGACTGCAGTTTACAGAGACACTAACATTCCAAACTGTGAGCTAACTTCCATTGGCTAATTAGATAAGCTGAGGCCAGTGGTGTAACGATGCCTACTATGGTAGCTAATGATCGCTATAGATCTTAAATAGCATGTTCTGACAGAAAAGTACACAGTTCAAAAATACTGCAGTGAAGTAAGCACTGGTCATGTGGGAGGCTTCAAATAAATCCCTCAATAGCTGAAAACAAAAGGAAGACAGGAAGTATTTCACAGTGAAGAAGAGAAAATTTGTCCCATTTCAAGGTATGCTAGTGTAGTTAGCATGGTCTGGCGCAGGGACTTGCCATCAAAGCTGCCGTGCTCTGTACAGAACTTGAGGAGTTTCTCGTAGGTGTCCTTGGAAGGACGGAACACAAACACGCCGGAGTTGAAGCAGTCTGGCCAGCCGGGGTCCGGGGCAGCAGACAGCTCGTCCCTGTCAAACAACTCGTCCACGTTTGACACCACCTGAAAAGAAAAGACCCCATCAATGCTATTTCCCATCACCTTCCTGTCAAGACCCACTTCAGAAAAATTGTTAACTTAACCTCTTGCCCTCAGATTCAAGCATGTCATAAAAAAACAGCCTATGTGATCAGTGACTATTTGGATTTAGTCTCCATGGAGACAGAGATGTTCTTACATTTGCTGAGAGCACAGTTCACTGTTTGACCATGCCTCGATTACACAGACACTCTGAATAGCTTTGACCTATAACGGTGAGATTTGTTCCTGGGTCAAATACGATCGGTGTCTGCGAAAGCCTGCCCCATGTGGCCTATCGTCTGTTGCTCTGTGGTGCCCACCATCGTGTCCGCATCCATGAAGACACATTTAGAGTAGTGCGTCAGCGTCCAGCAGTGGAGCTTGGTGAAGGTGACGCCAAGGTCTGGCCTCTTCAGCATGGCCAGGTGTGCGGTGTCCCCACTGTCCAGCACGTCCACGAGCCTGACTTCGTCAAAGATCTTGTGAAGCACTTTCCTGAACAGGAAGGGCGAGACAGAGACACAGGAGCAAGTCCATTGGTGGACTTGTGGTGGACAGTGGGAGGGGGGTGATCACCTGCATGGAAGCACTTAGCGGCACTTAATCTAAAGGTGAAAGCGATGAAAAAAAATGCCCTGAGCCAAATAACCAGAGCTGGAACCTCTGGAACACATCATACAAAACCTATAACTGTAACCTAATCACAATGTTAACATTGATTCTATGGTCAAGCACTACATAGAAACTTCCTAACTTACAATAAACTAAGATAATATTTGGACTGGTTTCTGATCATTTCAATACAACTTTCGTGCTCCTAAAAGGATTAACACTTTTTTTTTTCCACAATGCTTCTGCATGTGCTGTGCTTCCCAGGCTATCATCCAATATGGTACGTGTTATGACAACAGGAATCTTTAAGAACAAGGTGGTATGTTTTCATAAGGTTTTGAAGAGCTGCACACCATGTGAGCATTTCATGACAGATAAAACAAAAAAGCGAATCTCTACTGACATATCAATGTCTGTGGAGGCATTGGATTTGCTTACCTGGCAGGGTCTGACACATGAGGACCAATCAGTGCCACCAGCTTCCTGGACGTCTTGTGGCTCCGTAGTGATTTGCCGAGCACCATTGCCCCCCTTGCATAGTTATCATTTGTGGCCAACGTCACAAATGCTTGGTCTGTAAAGATGGAGAAAACACTATGTAATGAAGTAGGGAGGGTATTCAATTCATTAAACAAGTAATTGTATTGTTCTTGGCCTCTCACAATCACCACCAACTAAAAAACTTCAGAAGATGTTCTGCTTGTACAGATAGAAACTGTTACATTTGCACCACAGCATAGAAAGTCAATGTCAATCACTCTTTAGTTGATAAACAGAAATCCTATGCTTTGTATATACCATAAAACCATGTTGGTAGTGAGAGGTCTGTAAAAACAACTTGAAACTGTTGGACGTGAAACAAAAAAAAAGTAGAATGACAGCTATGAAAATGGTCATATCTTGGAAGGCAGAATCAGGAATGCTAAACAAAAAACACACAAATCTTATTCATGTTAATAAACTCTTGTCTTTTATCTGCCAACAGAAGGTCATTTACCAGTGTCTGGGTTAACAGTGTATTTCCAGTATTCAAACATAAGAGGCATGTATACTGGCAGCGGTATGCATGGAAAGAACAGAAAGATAAGTATTTCTTTACATTAATTCAAATAAATTGTAAATCATTAGTTAAGAAAAACATGACCCCCACACTCCCCGTCATCACAGACAAAGATTTCCTATCGCTGCAGTGGAGAGAATTTCACCTGAATGGAACACACAAAGCACCACATTCATGTCTAGAAGGGTAAACTATCTGAAGATACTTTAGACTAGATGTGCTATTTAATGTGCATATTTTAACTGCCTCAGTAATGATATTTATATAGTGTGGTATCATATGAGATGGACGTATTATGTCATACAGTACAAACTTTTTTTTTTTTTTAATTCAATGTGTGTTCTCATAGCGATGGGTTGATCCTGTCACTTCCCATATAAATTACCTTTTACATTGAAGTATAACTGAATTTATAGCCATAGTTCAAGCTGTTGTTATTGGAAGTTTGGTAGTACTGATAGTTTGTAGAAAGTGCTAACTAAAAAGTGAACAATAAAGTTGAGTCTGTTTGGCTTTGTGACAAGTAGGATTTGCTATATTATTTAACAGCTTAGCTAGCTAGCTTGTTTTACCATACTAGTATGAACTACATCTGGGATTTCACAAAAGATAAAGTTAGCCAGTGTTGTTGGTGAAAAGTGACAAAAATACATAGAATTCATGATAGCAATATAACATCAGCAGAAAAAAAAATTCTGCTGACTATGCAATTTTTGTCATTTTTTAGTTGACAGATTAAAACCTGTAGTTCAAGTGAAACCCTTCTTCAGTTCTAGGTAATGTGTCACTCTGATTGGATAGAATCAGTACAGCTTCAGGAACACAGATACCACAGATCACATGATCACATGAACCCGCAAGATTTCAATAGTAAAATAATATTAAAAATTCTGAAGTCTGTGACAGCACCGAGCCATAAAACTTGACACCTTTTTTTAAAAAAAGCTCCATTCTGTCTCCATAATATGACATATCTACATATAATACATGATAAGCTATCGCTCCATGCTAGTGTTTGCTAGCTAGCTAGATAGCTGGAATTCTTCTTGGCCAGAAATGGTGAGTCACTGAAAATGGGACTGGTCATATCAAAAAGATAGACCATAGTAAAGCTGTGGAGAAGTTAATTAATTTCTGGCATTCAGATTCACATTCACATTCATTATACAGACATCGATTATGTAACAGGATAGATATCAAAAGTGGAAATATATCTTTATGCATGCAGTTTTGTGTATATTAATTTCCTCCCTTGTGCGAATATATATTCCATCTTTAATGTTATCTACAGGGCAGGGGCAATTGACGAGTTATTAGCTGATGTTAGCAGGTGTAGACCCACACTTTGCTTCTTTCTAATATACCAGTCTGAGATGACCACTGCATACGTCTGTACCAGCCTCAGCAGTTCCACAATGTACGATGTTTTCACAAAACATTCAAAATAACCCATGAACAGGTTATATGCATTTCAAATGCATCTGTCCTGGGAATGTGTTAGAGTACTGAAACTTTGCATCACTTCATTTGCATTTCTTTTTTGATTAGACGTTTGCACATTTTAAAACATTTCAACACACCTTAAGTATGAGTGGTTGCAATCTAACACCTGTGTTCATTATTTAAGCAATTCTCTAAAATATTTCCAATTTTAGTTTAACTTCAAGAAAATCTATAACAATCTTTTCAATTTTCAGTTTTTGTCAGTGGAGTACTTTGAGCTCTATTCTGTAACCTTAAATATACATTCAACAAGCAGGCAACAGTAGACAACATGTCACTGAGATTAGATAATCCTTTCACGAATGGCTGTCACATGAAAACATTAAATGCTACTAAGAGTTTATATGACACAAATAATAGTAATATACTAGTAGACAGCTATGCAAAA
The DNA here is from genome assembly GCF_013368585.1 of Megalops cyprinoides. Taxonomy (NCBI): domain Eukaryota; kingdom Metazoa; phylum Chordata; class Actinopteri; order Elopiformes; family Megalopidae; genus Megalops; species Megalops cyprinoides. The sequence goes on along the minus strand of NC_050584.1, from coordinate 58,379,925 downwards.
ACATGTTTACGGGTGTAATGCCACCATAAATTTAAACTGACAGAGGATAAACGATGAGGCGGCGTCCACTGAAACGTTTCAAATAAAACGTCCCGAGCGTGTTACGCAACTGCTTTGCCCCGTCTTCAATTACGCCTCATCACTGACACACCAGTCGCCCGTCCGATTTCTTAACATTTCCGAAGCCTTTTCAATTAAGTGAGACCTCTAAACTAACATCCACTTCGTTAAAAATCCAATTCCCCCTTTCAAAATTAGTAGAAAACAATTGTTTAAACCTGTATCAGATGGCTAAACATCAATGAATTACATCAAGAATGATATTAAAACCCGATTCGTGCATGCATTGTGAAATGCGAGAGTGTGTTGCAACTGTGGTTGTACAATTAGTAAGTTGTTTAAAAAATCTCATAATCATATAATTCGGAAACAACAATTTAGCAAATCACATGGAATCAGACACGAGTATGCGTGCAGTACAGTACATCACACTAACAGCAAAGTGGAATGAGGTACAATTTCCGTTTTGAGATTACTATGGATTTGCAGACGTTGAACATGATAAGCAACCTACAAGGTATACCTTAATTTTTTTATTTTAACTGGGTAGAAAAGGACGTGTTCTGTGGTAGAACAGGTAACTATTGTGCGTTGTAAGTAGGCTACAGTAGACTAAGCTCCGCCGGCCCACGCCCCTTTCTGGACATTCCACCGCCGCTGAAAAGTTGCGTCTATCCAGATAAGCCACACATCAGTTAAACAGCATATGCAAGACAAAGGCAGCGTGCAACTGGATTTCTGCATCTTTGCTACCCGATTATGACGAAACGTTTTACAATCCGACTGACAAAAATGCCAGTGACTACAACTAATTAGAATTCTTTGTTTTTCTTTACTGCAGTCCATCTCCCGGTTTGCTGAAAAGTCACACAAACACGCGTGCCATCAACGGATAGTGCCACGTACCTGCCATGGTTCGTGAAAAGTCAAAGCTACGGGGTAGCTAAGACTTTAAATAAGGCAGCTAAAATTCCAGGAAGGACAGGCACGCAACAAGGTGGTGGATTTATACCGGGGGCGACCGTATTTATATGGCTACTCTTTATCACGTGATCGGATCACTGCCACTCCTCCGCAGTTCCACTCTGAAACCACCCTGAAACTTCATATGAATATAAATTTTGGTATTTGTATGCTTTACTAATACTCCGTCTCAGTTCATTTTATACGACAGAGAAAAATTACAATCAAAAAAGAGTAGCATTGAAAAACCTCCATGCCATCTATATAACTTTTCAGGTAAACTACATAAACAGCACTACTAGTAGTAGTACTACTAGCTACTATTTCATGCTAGCCTACTGCTACTGCGAAAACTTATATGGTTTAATGAAACACTTTTTTTTTACGGTTTATACGGTTAAATCATTATGCATTGTTTTGCGAGTAGGCCTGTTGTATGATGACAGTTCCCGAGGAAGATGACAAGCAGCCTAAATTTATGTTCTAATTTCCGAACTTCACATATCATGTCTACACAGCATATATTAAATCTAGGCATTTTCACCTGACTACAGCATTCCTGAAAGACCAGTTATTTTCTTTTTTTTCAGTCAAAGAGCAATCGTTTCACCTAAGGTATATAACCTTTAATTACTAATCCTTTAGATCTCCACAATCCAGCGATATCGATTTTTTTTTGTTTGCGAAATCGTGCCATGCCGCCACTTGCACATTAACCATAATTTGAAAAAAAGTAATTACTATCTACCTGAAAAGCTTTGAATTTCCGGGCTCCACCTAGTGGCGACAAGATGACCCTACCATGCATATAATCCTTGTGAGTATTTCCTTTCCTCTGTCACCTGTTACTTCACGTTACGTAACAGTGAGCCATTCTGACTTAAAATTTCCTCCCAGTCTATGTTTAGATCTTAACAACGACATGCCCCAGTAAATTAACACTGCTCAGCTTGGACTAATGTAGCTATGGTGGTATATTCATTGTTGCTTAATAATAATGACCATTTACATCATCATCTCAATATTTGTTATTTTAAGAAAATGTTTTATTAATTTGTTTGTAGTAGTAGTAATTCAATGTTCTGATTGAGGATCGAGGATAATTATAAAAATTGGTTTTTATAATTGTGCAACAATTATCACACAGTCATGTGCTACATAATTTAATCACAAAATATGTATACATGTATGAGATAACATACATATACATGAGGGGGATTACACACAATGGTGATTTGATATGTTCCTATTAACACAAGCCAGACACATGCTGTACAGGGCAAAGGGACATCTATAGACCCAGGACTATATAGCTGCCACATACTGTGTTGTTGCCAAGAATTTCAAGAGACAGAACCCCCATCACTGGAATGCAGCCAGAGCTTGAGAGTGAACAAGGCCTATTTTGGGAGAGCACTATAGCATACCATGAGTTATCTGCTTGCCTCAATCAATAGATACAGTCAGAGAAAATCTACTACAGCAGTATATCTGCTCATGTGCGTGGATGATGTCATTGGTATACTATCTCCTCCCTCTTCATTAGTGTGTAGTTTAAAAAAAAAAAACAGAAAAAATCAGCTTGTCCAATCTAATATTATTAGAACATTTTTATTCTGATTTTTTACTTCTTGCACACTAATTCAGTGTTGTTTTTCATTGTTTTGGTCAAGAACAGGAACAGGAATCTCAGTGACAATGCTTAACCAGTTCATATGAAAGTCTCCTCTTTTGGAAATTGGTATTAAAATGTTCAAAACACAGCATTATGGAAATCTCTGTCTAGATTCCTGTCCTGTTGGCTTTTCTGTCTACATTTAACCACAACTTACAAAGCTTAGTTATATTTGCCATTTTTGAAATTAATTAATATATGTGTTTTAGTTTTCCAAGATGAAGGTTTAACTAGATGAAAATTAAATTTATGAAATTTCAATGTCATCTATATGTGGCAAGCTTAGCTTAATTAAGCAAAGCTAGTGAGTATACGAAAGACAAAAAAGTGTTCTCACGGTGCTAGGAGAGGTAGAACTGTTACGCACTCACACCCCCTCAGCAGTCAGCAATGAGAGAACGAGAATGCTGGTCCCGTAGATTTTTGGATACTTTATTGCATGCATTGATTCTGGGCTGGAGCGATCCCCTCTTAGTAGAGGTTCTTCAGTACATGGGCAGCAATGTACTTGACAGCCAGCATGGTCTCCTCACAGGTGGGCTTAATCTGGGACTCGGGCAGGAGGAAGCCGTAGCGCCCGGTGTCGCGGAGCTCGAAGGTGTAGGAGTACTTCACCCCCAGGTCGTAGGCCCAGTCGTCCGAGCCACCGGCAGCAGGGTCTGGAAAAACAGCACAGACAACAGCAGGTGAGCCCCTCTTCTGAACAGACCTGAACGACCTGTTCCAGTTGGCTAAGGGAAAAGCACAATGGATTACAATGCAACCTCGTAACATTCTGTAAAACTCAGTGCTGTGAAACACAAGAAAGGCCTATGCTGTGGAGAGTAAGTGGTCGTCAGCGAGAGAGAGGAACAAACATTTTGTGCAAGTTAAAAGGTCGAGCAGTAAAACACTTCTGTGTGCTCTTATGGGTGTTGTGCTTACATTGTTATCATAATTCATGATTCAGGTTCGAGCATTGGGTTTTTTTGTGGCATCATACGTTTCAACACAGCTCACAAAAATTTTCCTCCACTTGCCACAGTTTTAATTGTACTGCATGTATTAGTTACTTCTAAACCTTACTGCCAAAAAAAAATCAGTCAATAACATATGAATTGTATCTGATTTTTTGCCTGCTGTGTACACTGTGTTGTTATGTGTAGCTTTTCACTAAATGTAGGCTCTTGCATGTTCAGGGTATGGAGAGATAAGGGCAGCATTTTATATTATTGGTTCACATTATTATTACAGTTTTGCACTTTTTTCTGCATAAACAAAGAGTGTTAAACTGCCAGTGTTGTACAGCATCAAAGCTGATGTTATTTAGTATTTAGTTTCATAACATTTCCTGTGGGAGTTTTTCACATATTTTTGCACCTGTTGCTTAAGCCACTTGCGGTGATGCAGAACGAATTTCTTTAAGGTCAGAAATAAAATAATGCAGATGATCAGACAGGAAGTGGGGTCCCTTGTCGTACTCACAGATAGTGGCAGCCCCAGGGCCGCTGGTGTAGCGGGTGCCGTACAGGCTACGCAGGGCTTTGGCAGCTCCCTCGGCCACGCTCATCTGAAACACACAGAGAGACCGGACATTGAGTTTCATAGTACACCAGAACAAGCATAGGAATTGCTTTATATCAGCTTACAGATACAGGAATCACAAGAGCAGAGAGCGCTCGGACAGTGACGTGCACAAAAGGCACACAATGTAGGCACACTTTCATTTCTGTCTCTGTGCTTTTTCACATGCTTTTTGTTGGCAAAAAACAGCAGCCACTTTCATACTCGCACCAAACTGTTTGTCAAATAATGTTTTACTGTATTTTTTAAGCTTCTCAAATGATTAGACTGCTAATCGGTTATTGGTTGTTGGGCAACAGTGGAGGAGTAGCAGTTCGTTTTCTGTACCAGCGCTGTGGTGGTGTATCTCCAGTGTAAGCATGCGGTATAAAATGGGATGGCAGTCAATAAGGAGCCAGAGAAGCAGCACGTGTCGCAGACCCGTACCAGCTCGCTGTGGTGTTCGGCCAGCTGGTAGGTGTAGGAGTAGGGGAAGAGCAGCAGCTGGGAGTAGGAGTGGACGGTCAGGTAGGCCTTGATGATGGAGAGGTTCTGGCGGATGTAATCGGCCACAGCCTTGACCTCCACCTCGGACTCGGCCTTGGAGCCGCAGTAGGTGTCGCTGCATGGGTTGCTGGAGGCTCCAGTGGCTGTGATGGTCAACAAGAGAGGTAAGGATGGGCTGACTATCATTAGTATATTAATATTATCATGATTATTATACCTATTATATCATTATTATCAAATTAAATAAGGAGGGATTTATGTACAATATATGCTTAAGGTAATTTTATTTGTTGAAATGGAGATGATTACATTGGCTGTTGAATGTGGAAAAAAATAATGAAGTCTTTATGGAGCTACATGTACTGCGCGATACAGATACCGCCATAGGACACCCTAGATAAAACACAGTGTCTCAGTATGAGGTTTATTGTTCTGTGCCTCCCACACCGCCTGTACACCTATTTTTCTTATTCTTGCTGTTGTAAACGGATTAAATGAAATTTGTTGTAAGACTGAGGCTCAGACTCACTGCACCAGCCGGCATCGAAGTTCCTGTTGGGATCAGCACCAATGCAGGAGCTGCCGGACCTCCTGGAGCGAGTCTTCCTCCACATCCTGTTCTGCAGGTCCGAAAGACAAGACACCATTGAGCACACGATCACGTTCACCATCACGCCCAGCTCACAAGTGCTGGAGGGTGCTGTGCCTTCTTCAGATACGACAGACAAAAGTCGGTTTATGGCCTTGTGCACCTACATTGGTCCAGGTGTAAACGTAGCCGTCGATGTTAAAGACGGGCAGCACGATAACGTCCATTTGGTCCAGGAGGGTGGTCATCTCAGCGTCGCTTCCATAGGTGGACACGGCCTGAACGCATCACACAGATGAAGCAACACGTGTCACTCATGTGGACCTTTTCAACTGACAAGGGAGGAACTGGCTGAAGGACTGTACTGTGGCTGTCTGTGGTAATGAGGCCGCACCTCGTTGACAAACCACTGGCAGAAGGCGGGAGAGATCCACTCCCTGGCGTGGATGCCACAGTCGAGGAAGATAGCAGGCTTGGTGGAGCTGGACTTCTTACCAATCTGTGTTTGTCAGGGAGGGAAGAGGAACAGCCCCTTATTGGTCATTTTCAGTGAAGCAGTGAAGAACTTCTGATATCATTTACTTTCTTATATCTTAAGCTCAAAGCTTAAGGTGTACCATAAATAACAGAAAATACATCAAAATTAACAAATGACTACTTTGACTACTTAGGTCAACTCTGGATTTACAAATGACATCACCACATTATTTTCAAGTAAGTCCCCAAACTGGGAAGGGAGTGGGTACCTTCAGAACAGTCATGGAGCGTCCTTCAAAGGTGGTTCCGATCACCTGCTTGCTGATCAGACTGGGGTTTGCAGAGGCCATGGAGGAGATCCAGGCCTCAATCTGACAGCATGGATAGAACATAAATCAAGCACTTAAAATGTAAGAAAGAAGCAATGACAGAGAAAAGAGATGAGAGAGAGAAATACAGAGATAGAATGACAGAGAAAGAGACAGGAGAGAGACGTTTCCCTACCTTTTCCCAGGTGTTATACTTCATGTAGTTGTGGGACCTGGGGGAGATTTCCTGGCTGTCCATCTGACCATCCACTGCATCCTGCAGGTCATCAACCAGCACCCTGTTGGGAATTGATGGATCAGATTCAGTCTGCCTCCTATAAGACCTAAATGACAAAGACTCCATGCAGTGCAGACTACACTGTATGCATCGGTCTGGTGAGCTCCTGGCTCCTTCCTCTACTGTTTTGTCTCCTGCTTTAACTGCTCTGAAACTCTCTCATTCCAGACAGTAAAGACAGATACAGGTATTTGTTCTCTAACCCAGCTGGGTCACTGATCTCTCACTCTGTCCCCTTTTATTTATTTGAGTTTATTTGTTGTTTATTTAACTAGAAAAATCTCGCTGAGCCTGAAATCCCTTTTGCAAGGGGGAACAGACTAAAACACAGTTAAAGCTGCAACACTTTAAAAACTTTTTTTCTTCTGGACTGAACAGTACTAACCAATGGCTGTGTCCCCATTATCCCAATAGTTCTTATGTGTCAAAACACATTGCTGAGAATTCAAAAATATTTTCTTCATTTTCACATTGTAAGATTGTTAAATTGAATATTCAAATAAGTAGTTTTCATTTGTGATATAAGATGAATATACAGTATATTCATGTAAAAATATATTTTGAGATGATCTTGAAATGTTTCCTCTAAGGGGATTGTCAGGGCAGAGCCTGCGTTTTTTACGAACGCACTCGTGGGGCAATTCACTCTGCTGCAGCAGATTGTCCACGATGTCAGCGTAGGCAGCGTTCACATGGATGTCCACGTCAGAGTCGACATCGACCAGGTCAGGGGACTCGGGATTCCAGAAGTCCACCTGCAGGGGGGGACAGATGCACAAACAACAGCCTGCCTGATGAGGTGTGCTACACTCAACCCACTCACACACACACACGCACACACACACACACACACACACACACACACACACACATACACACACACAAACATGCATGCATGCATGCAATCACAAAAGTATTCATAAGCACACGCGCACACACAAACATGCATGCATGCACTCACACAAGTATTCACAAGCACACCCATACACCATAAACACACACAGACACACACAAATGCACGCACGCACACATGCACGCACACACACACACACACACACGCACGCACTCGCACACACGCACACACACACACTCGCACGCGCGCACACACACACACACACACACACACACATGCACACACACACACACACACACACACACACACGCATTCCTGATCACAGTCCTGCAGCATCATACAGCACTGACCCTTCATTCTGCCCACATTCTAGATACAGAATTCTACCTCCATCCCTTCTGCTATCTCTTTGATGATGGCCACATGCTCTTCAGTCTGTGGCCGGAGACGGAAGACCTTCTCTCTGAAAGAAGAGCAGAAGACCAGAACATCAGGCCTGAGTCCAAACTGCAGGGTGAGGGCTGTAGGTCAGGCTGAAAAAGGATGAAAATATACCCGTCAAATCTGGTAACTTCGGCCAGAGCGACAGCCACAAACCCTAAGAGCAGGAGGACCTTCATGTTGATGGTGTGACCGGGCTCAACGTTTTGTCACCCTTTATAACCCCCTTCTTTCACCAGTCGACCAATACCCACAGCCCAGACAGCGGCAAATAAGGCGTTTCCCAGTGCTATCTGCACCGTGGCTCGGACACCTATTTTTAAACGTTCCTTTAGGCAATGCTCCGCTTCTAATCGGAGTGATTGACACCAAAATAATGCTTGACCAATAATTAACGACTGACTGCACAGATCGGCTGTTGCAGATGGCTGTTGTAGCATGAGAGAAAGCCTTGAGCCGAGGACATTCATGTATGCTGTTCTTCAGGTGTGGGCCCATATGCCTATGATTACTAACCACAGGTTAAGAAAAGCTATAAATTGGTCATCTGTCTTGCTGTTAGTCAGCCTTAGCAGGCACATACTATATGCTAATGATGTGTTCAATGCAAGGAAGCAACGTTTTCCTCATTATTTATTAGCCTTGATATTGTTACTCCCCTTATGTTAACACAAAGCTCCACTGCATATTTAAATAGAATGGCATGAGCCTTTAACGTTCTTGTTTATTTTAACATAAGGTGCACCTTAGGTGAAAAAATCTTGAAAGCATGAAGTAACGAACCGTGGCACCTTGGTACGGAGAAACAAAAAAGCTTTGCTTCACTGTTATTTGTGTACCAGATGCCCTCATCAAGGGAAATAACACTTGCAATTCTTCAGCAGTTTTTTTTTTTTTTTACATTTCAGGAATCCACTGTTCAACCCATTAAAATTAAGCTTCCAATTTTGAGACACTGTGCCAGATATAACACGTTATGAAGCGTGCCACAAAGTTCATGTGTAATTACTGGCATTTGAGACCATAGCGCTTTTCCGTGTAAGCAAGTCTTAAAAGCATCCGGGCTGTGCGGATTAATCCAGAGTCATGGTGATGGTTTGCACATTGTGCCTCCCGCATCACAGGGGTATCGAAAAGCCACTGGACACCCCGGCCCCCACCTGGTGTTCAGTAACCTCCGAATCGGTGCTCTCACCTGAAGGCTTCGCTGCACATTCCAATCATACGCCGTCTGCCTTTAATGGAGGGGGCGGGGATTTCTAATGTGGAAGTAAGCCATAAAACATGTACTTACCCATTTTTTAAAACAGAAATGTGCGCGAGAAAACCCCCGCACACCGTATTAATGGATCTTCTTTGACAGCTGTGCGGAAGTGAGCTCCATTAGGGGACAGCTTCCCAGGGAAGGGCAAAGATACACATGGGAAAACACTAATACACTAATAAATTATCCAGCACCTCCCTCCCTTTATAGACCTGTATGAAAATGTGCTACATGCTGAAAGTATGGTAGAGCATGAAATTTTATTTAGCATTAACATTTGATAGGGGAGGTCCTTGAGTCAGAGGTAGAATTGCAGACAACAGTACAATACCAAATTGTAACCTATGTAAGTTGCTCAGGATAAGAGCGTCTGCTAAAACGCCAATAATGTAATGTAACATCCTATTACTCAAAAATATACACATCGGCAAGGAGGATGAAATATGGCCTAAAAGGAACACTGTACATATGAGACTTCCCCCACATCCTCCTCATCTTCTGCCTCAGCCTATGCCAATGCACATGCCTCATAAAATAACTCACGCAATGCCATTCATCCCTGTATGGAAGCATTCGCTTTTATTACTTATTTTCAAAATTCTCCGACCAGTTGTACATATACAAAACAATATTTCACAAATTCACTTTAGACCACTTATACATCACACCTTTATACAGAGTTTCATGAAGACTTTTTTCACCTGAAAATCAAGGCAAAGTGACTGTGACTGTCAATACCTTCAGGATTACAGCTTTGCAACTTTATAACATGAGAAAGCTCTCGTTGCTCAGTCATTCTCACTTACGTCTCCCAGACTGAGACTACATTCCATTTCTGTTTTATTTTATTTTATCTGTTTCATTCCAGTGGCTGGGAGGCCTCGGGTTGGCCTGCTCATGAACAGTAGCATCACACACTGAAATGTACGAATATAAACACGACAACAATCACAATCAGGCAACATTTTACAATGACAGAACATTATGACACTGAGACTTATGTACAAAAAAAGAAAAAAAAAACACCTACCTGTACATTAACGCATATTTACATGATCTCTTGAGTAAGTGACAGCGAACATGCAGGTTGTGTCAAAGAGAGAAAGACAATCTGTTTTAACTGTTTCTTCCTGGTTAACGGGAAGCATGAGAAATGGCACTCAGAGATGGTCTCCTCATACACGCCATCACATGACCAATTCACACGCAGTGCCAAACATTTGGCTTGGCATTGTACCCTGCACTGACCACAGCCAAAAATGTCATCCCTTCCTCAGTGCTTCACTCACTCAGATTATATTATACATTTTAAATCCCCTGATTCCAGTTATTAAATGGATTGAAGCATTCCTGAATATATATTAATGTTGACGAAAATGAGTAAATGAAAATGCGTTTTGATGTGGGGCAGCACAAACACGGCCCTGTCTGTGCAGAGCTGTTTGCTTGTGTGCCCTGTGTCTGAGTGGGTTTCCTGCTGGCACACATCTTTCCTTCCACTGCCCACAGATGTGATGCCTAATTAACTGCCACTGCCAACCTCCCATCCAGGGTGCAGTCCTGCCTTCCTTCCGAAGCCTGTCTGTTCCAGGTCTGTTTTGTGACCACGCCCTCTATGGAACGCTGTTATCGAAAACGGATTCAGTTCTCATTTCAAAATTTACTAAACAGTGTATTGAAATACATTGTAACTGCAGCTTTTTTCTTCACTTAATATTTTATCTCTCAATGCCAGTTCCAGCTGACCCCCATCTCCAAAATGAGCCATATTTCACAGGTTCAAAAAATATTACTGTTCTATAACAGCCTCTTAAAATAAACAATTCTGACTCACTGAGTGCTTTAATCTTGACCTTGTGTGTGAAAGCAGTTTCCCATTATAAACCCAGGTAACACAACACCTTCTGTGTCATGCATGATACTTTTCAGTGACATGCTGTGAGAACAGTCCCTCCCACTTTGTGGGTTGTTGTGCCACATCTGCAGCTCATTCAAGTGAAAGTCTATGTAAAAAGAACCTGGAAAAACTACAATTTGCAGCTTTAATGGGGGCAAATCCTCTGCTATGAATATAATTCTGATATTTACTACGCTGTAATCTCACCCGATTGAACTAGGATGCACATGCCCAGAAGTGTAACGCGTGCATAATAAGTAACTGATGCTCTCTGCCCTTGTATTTGTGTTAAACATTTAAGCAAGAGTTACATTTATGTCTAACACAGCATTTATAATTAATTTGTCATTGACTGCCAAATGCATAATGTTGCTTCTGATGTAATACTTCCTTCAATATATTTAAATCTAAGGATAAATTTTGGATGTATTGACTGAAGGTCTAACTGATAGATCCATTGAAACCAAACATAAAATATATATCATGACAATTAATCCATCCACCAGTTGGGGATATTTATAAATTGAAGTTATGAAATTATAAAGGTAGCTCTTCCAGACAGACACGTGCTGTTTGGGGAGCAACAGTTCCTCTGTTGTAGCCGGATTGTTTTTGGATCCATGGGTGCATGCAGATTCATAGCAATGGGATTGGAATTCAAATTTTAAAAACCCTCACAATCACACTGTCTACTGAGGGCCACTGGCACGATGCAGGCAGGTCATGTGGGGATGCTCATTTGACGTCGGGCAATGTGGCCTTGCTGTCATCGAGGTGCAGCGTTTCAGCCGCCCGGTAGGAGAGGGTGCTGGTTTTGGCGGCGACGCTCGGGTGTGGGCAGGCCGCGGCTGGGGCGGGGGCACATCTCAGCAAGCGCAACAGGTTCTTCCGAAAGTTGGTCCCCACAAAGCTGTACAGGATGGGGTTCATGCAGCTGTTGAAGTAGGCGATGCAGATGGTGAAGGGCATGGCGGTGTCGATGACGACCAGCGTGCGGCAGTTCTCGATCACTTTGAGCAGCACCAGCACGTCCATGACGTGGAAGACCTGGTGGGGCACCCAGCAGAGGAAGAAGGCCAGCACCACGGCGGCCAGCATCCGCAGCACCTCGTCCCCGCGAGACCTGTTCTTCTGCATGTGTTGCGAGCGGAGCAGGGCCCGGCCAATCAGGCAGTAGCAGGTGAGGATGACGAGGAAGGGGACGAGGAAGCCCAGCACGCTCTTCATCAGGCTGATGGCCAGCAGCACGTGCTCCAGCTCCCTGCTGTGCAGGTTGGCGCACACGGTGAAGCTGGAGTTGTTGATGGGAAGGACCTCGCGGACCAGCACCGTGGGGATGCTAAGCAGGAAGGAGAAGGCCCAGATCAGAACGCAGGTGATGCGGGCGTACACCACCGTGCGGCGCTGGCGTGACCGCACCGGGTGCACGATGGCCAGGTAGCGGTCGATGCTCAGCGCAGTGAGGAAGAAGACACTGGTGTAGAAGTTGAAGATGACCAGCCCGGCGGTGGCCTTGCACAGGAAGCTGCCGTAGGGCCAGTGGTAGCCGGCGGCGGTGACGCTGGCCCACACGGGCAGGGTGATGACGAAGGTCAGGTCAGACACGGCCAGGTTCAGGACGAAGATGTTGGCCACTGTCTTCAGCTTCATGTAGCAGTAGATGACGGCCACTACCATGCTGTTACCCACGATGCCAATGACGAAGGTGCAGCCGTATATGACAGGGATCAAAGTGTAAATGAACTTGGGGACACCAAATGTGTTGCATTTGACACCTATTCCTTCCACGACTCCAGCAGTGATATTCTCCATTTTTTTGTTTTGTTTTAGATACACAGGACCCCGGGAATATAAGGGGCCAAGCCAACAGGGTGCGTCTCCAGCTTCCTGTACCCGCCCCGGGCAGAAGCTTCTCGCCACCCTGTAAAAAAAACGCAAACATGTCACACGATCCCTGATGACATTCCTCACTACAGGATACATGAACCATAAAACGTCACCCTAACTGAACAAAGCTGAAAGTTCTTACTCTACGCCATGTCAAAACCTGCCCAATAAAAACACCCACTGGGGTCCACATTTTGTTGCTGGAGAAATTCTTCAAAAACACATGTTGCACATTATTCAACGCTCCTAATGTGTTTTAAAACATCATTACGCAGACGGTCTGGATTTTCAACTTTGAACATATCTTTTCCCTAATGAGTAGCAATAACAAAACTCTGTTTATCACTTAGGCCGTAAGTCTGGACAAACTCAGCATCCAGAAGGGAACCATTTATTTCTGGTGTTACGACAAGCACTAATGAAGACTGCAAATTACAGGGTGAAGCTGAAATGAGCTGTATTGTATAGAGGAAACAGAAAGATCTGATAATGGCTGTACAGACAGAGCTGTGTTTAAACCTGACTTTGCACTGTGAAAGACAGCATGGGAACTTCTAATCAACACACACCTAAACAAACAGGAATATGGAAAACTTTGCACTCTTTTTGCTGTGAGAAAAATCAAACCTGTTTCCACCAGACACTGAAAATTTTAGGAGCAGAAAAAAGCCAATGGCTTCTTTTCGTTACTGCTTTCCACTATTTCTTTTTTTTTTCTTTCATCATGGTTTAAATTTCACTTTGAAGTACAAGATCTTAGTGCATCAACAATGAACAAACAACACAAAGTCTATAAGTATCAGAGAACCCCAACAGTTTCATATAGTCATTGTTGGCTGAATGTTATTTTGCACGAGTTTGCCACCATAAAAATACAGCTATAGAAGACGGCTAACTTACTCAAGCCCAAAAAGGTGGGTGGGTGAAATATTCACCACAGACCACAAGATGGCAGCCTTTTTGTTAACATTTTTAACATATCAACGTGGTTTTGAACATATGACTCTAACATGGCTGTCTTTCACTATATTGTAATCACATTCTGTAATAAACATATCTCTACAGATGTATCTACCTGACATCAGTCTGTTTTAAAATGATGATGTTTCAAATATCTGACAAACCAGTCAACTGCCCAGTCTCATAGAAATTCAAAGCAACATCATGGGGGAATTTACTGTAAAATGAAGTGTTTCTTATCACATGATGAGAAAAAAAAAATCTAATTAGGGTCAGAATATCTCCAAAAGTCTGGATACAAGAATGCAGTAATTGCTGACCAGAAGTGTCTTTAAAAATATATATCACTGATGGTCTCACTGTAAAGATGTACCTCTCCTCATCCAAACAAAACACAGTTGCTTTATAGATAGCCTATGTTAAGTGTGAACGCTTTGCATTTGCTGTGAAAGAAGAAGAGCAGAATATAGTCACAGTGTATCATACATCTGAACTCCAGCCACATTTCATCAGATGCATGACATATGACATATGTTAGACATATAACGTCAAAGTCAAGTCTGCCCTGTCTTCTTCAGTCTGGTGGCTTGTATATCCCCAGCGGAAAACGCCATGCTCTTCACCAGGCTAGGCTTCATGCTTCATGCAGTCTTAAAAAAATAACTACTTCCTGCATAAACTAACAGAGATATCAGTTGCAGATGTGAACATCACCGCAAGTGGAGGACGATGGGGTGCCAAGGGCAACAAAATAATGAAATATCACTCCCTGAGTTTCCTCTGCAGACCCAGTGCAATAAAAGCAGCAACACAGATGTCACCAGTTAGATTTAAAAGTGTTTTCTTTAGCTAATGATTATAACAGTGGTGGGCAGTAAATTGGCAAAACAGGCAGGAGAAGGCAAACAGGAGCATTGCTTCCAGTGTAACTCCACAGATTCTACATTTTTGTTGAGCATTTTCAGCATACTGGTGAGATGACTTCGACTCTGGTTGGGTTAGTTTGTAAAAATCTGGGTGTTTTTTTTTTTTTTTCCTTTTTTCAGAAACTGTGACAGAGTGATGATAAGTCAGATGATAAGTAAGCATTTACTTTAAATAGCGAAATATATCTTGTTCCTATCATCTAGTTTCTCATTTAATTTTAACAGAGCGAGAAGCAGACCCTACAACTTCATTTTGAAGACCTAAAATGAAGAAAATAGAATGTAGCATCACTACTTATCACCCATAAACTGTGTATTATTAGTTACACGTTCCTTAAATCTGTTACACCACTGCTTCTAATTCTGTATTTGTCTTATTCAAACCATGTAATATTTAACACTACAGGGCTCCTATCAATTTTATTAAACCTGTACTATAATTAAACTAAAATGTACTACAAGCATACTAATGAGAAACTGTTAAACTAATAAGACTCAGAGTTGAGATTTTTACCTGTGATTTCTTTTCAGGAAGCCATTTGACTCCTGCTGATAAAATCCCTTACAGCGCCACAGGGACCACAGGTGTTGTGTAAATCTGTTTGTATTATATTATATTGTGATATAAAACATACATTAATCACACATGCGAATATCTCCAGTGAGAAACAAACAGTTCCCATTTTAGTTTTTTTTCTCAACTTTGTGTATGTTTTGAGGAGATTTATGAATCTTCTGAAATGCAGTGAAATGCCAGTCCATTCTGGAGCTGCAGTGTACTCAGCTCACCTCAGGAAGAGCACAACCCGGAAAATAAACAGCTGCCAACCATAAGTGATGCAGCTGCAGATCATTATATTAAACGGCAACCGTGAGATTTTGGCGTTGCTATGAGCGGAGATGGTGCGCGTGGCATTGAATACCACATAGCAGAGCTGCGGCCATAAAGCCGGGGTGACAGCAGAGAGGAAGGCGAACAAGCACTCGTGTGAGAATAGTCATTACGCACCCTTATCAAACAAGACCATTTAAATGGGCTACAAATGACACTATTGATCTCTGTGAAAACAGCCAGGCAGATGTAGTACATCTATAAACACTGCAGTAACAACATAAAACTGACAAGAATTTTTCATCCATGGAACTCGATGGACCGTGATTTAGACAGCGTTCGGAATAATCTGTACAGTTTTGGTTACCACACTACAAAAGGGATGCATGAACCCTAGAAAAGGTACAGAAAAGGGCAGCAAGACTGGTCTCGAGTCTTAGACGGATGTCTTAGGAAGAGAAGAATAAAGTGCTTCATCTTGTCAGACTTCATAAAATGACACTCAGGGGGGATTTGACTTAAAATTAAAAAAAAAAGAAGATTAATAAGATATTCTGTGGGGAATAGTTCAAGACAAGTGCTGTCAACAAAACTATTGGGCAATTATGGAAATTAAAGCTAAAATTAATTTCACAATAAATTAGTAAGCATTTACTGACTCAGCTATTGATGTATGGAATGGATTGGCAACATTTGCAGAGCAGTCTGAGACCCTAACATAATTCATCTGGACGTGCTGATGATGTTTTTTTCTATTTACTGTTTTTTGCAGTTTTATGACTTATGTTTTTAAATCTACTTCTACTATTTACTTTTCTACATTTGCAATATGTGTTGCTGCCACAGTTTTTTGCTTTTAATGCATTATAAGCACCATTAATAAAATGCAATGCCATTATTTTAGGCAGAATGACAAGCCAAGATAGGCTTAATGGCCTATTCTCATAAGTACAATGTTCTCATGTTCCTATGATTGATACTACTTATTGCTACAATAAGCCACAGTATCAACAATGTTATTGCAAAACCATTTTAACTGCATACATTGGTCATGGATTTGTAACTGGTGGCTTGCTAGTCATGCGTCCCTACTGGAACTTTTATGGAGAAACTGAACTCATATAATAAATGCTATTGACTGGAAAAGGGAACTGGAAGCCCCTGGTAAACCCATGAGCCAGACAGCTGCTGGTCGGAAAGGTTTAAAACATGAGAACTTGCAGTATTGTGGCTGCCACTTCTAAATCAAATCTGACACCACTGATCCTACAAGACGTTGACCTCCCTCAAGCCCTGTTTGGACCCACAACCTTGCAACAACATAAATGATTACAGAGTGGAAGGTTTGTCCTCCTCATGAGCCAGAAAATCAGTTTGGTTCTTCAACAGCACTGCACAATATAAGCACCACCATCTGGCCGATGGAGTAGCGAGTCATTATGACCGGCTACAATGAGTTAATAATTCATCTAAATCATGCCTCAGGTAATGCTGATGATCCACTGATAACAACATCATGGAAATCTCCCCTACATTATTGGATTATTTTCCACTTTGTTACACAAAGTCCTTGTTGATGTATCGATCAACATAAAGAAGAGGGGTAAATTCACCTGTGCAGCATCTGTATGTTAGAATTTCTTTTAATTTACACTTATAAAACTTTACAAAGCATCCTGTTTTAATTTATTTACTGAATTGAATTTACTTTGCATCAGTCAGTAATCATTCCTTTTACTTTTTATAGAAAAAAAAAGATTGTAGGCCCAAGTTAGGCAGAAGAAAAACATGGACTCACAGATATGAAGAGCTACGTCCAATCATTTTTGTCTAACCAAGATGCCTTCCACATTACATTAATAAGATAAAGTCATTCTTAATTACAACTGTACAACCTTCTGAGACAAGTGAAGTCTCAAGTCAAGATGCTTTGAGTCTGAAGGTATTCAGCTGGTGTCAAGACAATTCATGAGTCATCAAAATGCATGTCAATATGCATCTCAAACAAACTACGGACTTAGAATGGACAACATTCCTATAAATGTCACTCTTGAGTGATGGTGCATGTAACTGCTTACTGAATGTGGTTCCCCATAAATAGCACCATGCTATGTATGCACTTGTTCATGTTACAAAAAACATGCTTTGTGCTGCTTTCCTTTTTAAGATATAAATATCACTCAGTGTCCCCACAATGTTACACCAAATAAGTACATAAATAAATGTATTTAAGGATTTATTTAAGCATGACTTCAGATGATCTGATCCATATCTATCACATTTGCTTCCTCCTATCACTCTGTTAAGGTATTGATTAAACTGTTGCATTAATTCAGTGCAAACAGAAAGTACAGTTCAATGTAAACAGAAAATGCAGTACATCAGTGTAAACTTAATTAGCATTAACCTCATTGTGAAGTTGTGTTTTGACTGTGACCCTGGCATATGCATGTTGCGTAGCAATCCCCCCACACCATTGCCTCTGTTATTCGTTTTAGCACTCCAATTTTCCCCCAGCAGAGTGTCTTGGTTTGCATTCTGGTTCTGTACCTGTTGTAGTCCCTGTGGAGTCAACTCCTGTACATTTAGCATCATTTTGTGTCTGAAAATATCTACAAACTGGAAAATTACTAACCACAGAAAATGAACAATTCAGAGTGGAGATATCTATCTGACACAAAAGTTTGGTATAAAGTATAAAACGAATTAGTCAATTGATTACATACTTGAATTGCCCTTCTGCATTTATACTTTAAAAATGTATGAAATATACTTAATATATTAAATATTAAACATACTTCAACTGGTATATTTAGAAATACATTTTAACACTTCCAACACAAGTATGTACTCTTGTATTTTGGCAAAGTTTATTTATATAACTTTAGCCTTCTTTTACTTCATGGCTATGATATCACTGACTAATGATAAGCATAGTTAGAAAGTTACATGAACAACTATGATTTTATAAATAAATGACATTAATAATCAGATGAATAATTATCACTTTATATATTAACTGTATGTTTATAAATTATGACTTTAGATATTAACTGCATATTCAAAACTCTATGAACAAGGAGAACAAACTAGGAAAAAAATTTGCAAATGGAAAAAATGAAAGGAAAACAAAGAAAACAAGCATACAAGGAAAGCCAATAAAACAATAAAATTGAAAAGTAAATCTCTGAAGGAAAAGTATGGCTGGACAGGGGGGAGCTCTTACCTGGAGTTAAGACACGGTGTGCTGGAGATGCTACTGAAGAAGAGAGAAGGACAGAAAGCTGCTCAATACTCCGGTGCTGAATGACCCTAATACAAGTTTGCTGAGGAAGTGAGATGAGCCAAGATAGTATTGCACAAGCACAGACACACATACACACAGGCACACACACCCACACCAGAGAGATGCCCCCCCTCCCATCCCACCCCATCTCTGTCTGCTTTATCAGTGCTCTGAGCCCTAACCACCCCCTACTCCATCCCCCCCCCCCCCCCCCCCCCCACCGCCCAGTGGCGCTGCCTATCTCTGTGGTGGGAGTGTGCATGCTCCTCCGGGTCCCCTGTCCTGCCCTTCCACAGTGTGAACAGAATGGTTCTCGGCTAATTGGCCTTCTCAGTAAGCTTTATTAATAGACGTGTCTCCGGCACGTGGTCGCCTTGTGTTGTGGGATTGGGGGGGGGGGGGGGGCTTTGGCTTGGATTTCACTTGATATCCAGCCCCCCTCAGGGGGTGCAACCATTTTATTTTTCCTGTTGTTTTCCAGCTGTCCCTTGCATATCAGCCTGGCCTGGGGAGATGAAATGGGGGGGTGGGGGTGAGGGGGGGGGGGGGGGGGGTTTGGCTGTGAGTGCTGTCCTGGCAGGTGCCCAGCTTTGTCTTACTCTCCATCACTATCCTCTTCCCTTTCACTTTGATCAGTGTCGGCTTTTTATATCTCTGTCAGATGTTTTCAGCAATGTGTTTAACTTTGAGCAGGTGTGGGCCATTACATCTTCTGCATGGGTGCTGCCAGTTGAGAAAGCATGGACACAGACCAGATTTGCTTTTGAAGAGCATTATTGCATGTTATGGAATATTGCATTGGTCATTACAGCTCTCTTTCACGATAATACAATCCTTTAAGACGTGTTATTGCTGTAACACAGTGTTCAAATAGCTGCTATTTTTAGTTCTTCCATTTAAGTCAATCATAAGCTACTTTCTGTGCTGTTGGACTGTTATGACTATGGACTCCAACAATGTTGTTACAGTTGTGGGAGATCTATTAATCTGAGGCAGTCAAAATAGCTGAAATGTGCAATAAGCTGACCTGGAGCTCATTTAATACCCAAAAGAGTAATTTGGTTGGGTCTTTGCAATACCAGTCTGTCCAGATGAAAGCAGACAGCGCTGTTCCTGTCCTCTGTATGCACACCGTCAGCACAGAGACCGAGGAGAGATTTTCGTTGAGATTGATGATGATGGATTGGTTGGGCGAACAGTCTGACCGACTTCCTTTTGAATGAGCAGAATGCCCAAGCTGCAGACATCCGTCCGCACAGTCCTGACACCTGAGACAAATGAAGAAAAGAAGAGAGAAACAAACACCTCAGATAAGCCCTCTGAGTCCAGTTGGGTTGGTTTTGGCAAGCCCACCGTAACGCCGTTGGGAGGGGACGCCTCTGTCAGAGCCCCGGTTCTGTGCCCAGCCCACCCGTCTGACCTTGAGGTCCAGCAGGGTCATCCATCACCTTTGATAGGGGATTACTCCTGTTCAGAGCTGGCCTAGATGGCTCAGTTCTGGAGGGGTTCTGATATAGTCTTCTATAAGCCTATGACCCATAGATGTCCTTTGTTCCCTTGGTGAACCAGGAGCTGTCTATCGGCATGTTAATCCTCCATCAACAAATGACTAAGAAGATGTTTCCAGCCAAGTCTCAGTGCTCCACTGAGGAAAATGGAGCTGTGCCATGTTATTTTATACTGGCATGCAGAGTTTTGGGTTGTAGGACTCGATTGATAGTGGTAGGGTCTGTCACCTCAGAAAATTCTAACATTTTTCATTCCTTCAACAAAACATTTTTTTGCTTTCTTAAAACTGTACAATTAGTCATAAACAAATGGTTTCTCTGGGACAGGATGTTTTGTCAGGGCCAAACAATAAATGTCATTGTTACACTTTCACTGAAAGATGGGTGAAATCACAAGTTCACGATTTCCGTCAAGAAAGCCATTTGTGTGGGAATGCACGGTTCCTTTTGAAAAACTGCGAAAACATTCTTTAGGAAATCCATGCTGCGAGTGATAAATTGCTTTTGAGACTGGCCGGGCAAGCTGGTTGGGATCCTTGTGTCGTAAGGCATATGTGATGTGATAAGCAGAGCAGGACAGCGATATATTCTTCAGAACAAAGTGAGCCTTGGCTCTCTCCCAACAGAAAAAAATAGTAAACTTTTAGAGAGCACTTTCTGGAGAATGTATGAAACACAGCACAACTACAACAGTAGAGAGTACTTTCTGGATGTATGGAAAGCCAAAAACCATTGGTTTTGGAGGAGTATTTGTCAGCAAAATATCAAAAAATATAATAACTTTGAAGTTCCAGAGCATGTTGAGACACCCTCAGAATTCTGTAACCATAACCACATTATTTCAACTAATTAGGTAGGTGGGTACTTGCTTGCCTTGGTCTGAAATTAAAACGCTATGCCCTGTTCATGTAAATCTAGCATAACTCATCTCCACACAGCAACTACATAACCCAGGCTCCAAATCAACAAAATAAATGAGAAAGCATTCCAAACATCTTCAGAATCAAAAATCAATGAAGAATCAAAATAGATGAAGAGAACATACAAAATGAACACTGAGACTAACACCGTCAGCCTGGTTCTCAAATCAAGCCTAATGAATATGTAAAAGTAAAAAGATCAAGTGACCCATGCTATGGCTCTGGGGTACATACAGTATATAGCTACCATATCTTACTGGATGCACCACAACTTCCTGCCCAACTAAAGCTGAGTTTTTGTACAATATTATTGCTTCACACTGAAAGTTATTAAATTTTGATATTGGGAGATTATGGAAAAGCTGTCAGAATGTGTTGGCTGGATTCTTCAGTAACACTGAGGTGTTCCATCCCATCTTCTTTCACCAGGCCAGGCTTACTCTATAAACCCTCCCTTCTAATATTCAGAGACACCATGTGTCACTAATCTCAGAGAATGGACAAACATGTCAAAAAACCGCAAACATTACGCACATGTTTGTCTCCCTGAGACTCCCACCAAAACTTCCCTCCCAGCTAAAGCTTAACTTTTAGTCAACATTATTGCTTCACACTGACACTTGTCATTAAAATTTCACAGTGTTGGGAGATTGCGGAAAAGCCTGTTACAATGTGTTGCCTGGACTGTTCCATGGCACCAAGCTAAGGCATACCCAATGGCATCCCATCTGCTTTCACCAAGCCAGGCTTGCTTTGCAAACCCTTTTCCTCAAACATTCAGAAGAATGACATGCCGTCTACTGCACTTCTCCGTGATTTGTGCAGTTAGCGTAATTCAAAGGGTTGATTTGACCCAAGCCTCTACTGCTCTTGTTCATTTGGGCAACATTAAGGGCGGCCTGCCTTTTGGGTCAGTGACGCACTGGCTCAGTGTGTTGCTATGGCTGTGTGCGGTTTACAACAGCACAAAGCAAGCGTACGCGCGGGCGGCTTCCTGACACTGTTCGGTTAATGGCTGATGCTGTAATTGCACAGAAGCCAAAAAACAGGATGTGCCTCAAGTCATAGATGTTCTCTCCCCGTTATATTCTTTTTCCTGAGGTCACCATGGTGCCGAAGAACATCCTCACTGTAAACGAGTACTTTGTGACAAAGCCAACGCTTTCAGAAAATGCACATAAAAAGCAGGGGAAAATATTACATCTGCTGTATTTCTTTATTCCAGTGTAGATGGGCTTGCTCTTTTTCATCATTACATTTCATTACATTGCATGACATTATTGTCATTTTGCAGACGCTCTTGTCCACAGTGACTTACATACAGTTACAGTTTTACATGTTAACCATTTATACACCTGAATATTTACTGCGGTGATTCTGGGTTAATTACCTTGCCCAAAGGTACAGCAGCAGTTCCTCAGTGGGGAATTGAACCAGCACCCTTTCGGTTATGAGCCCTGCTCCTTACCACTATGCTACACTGCCGCCACATCACCCGCTGAGTGCCCCAAAATCGTATTTTTATTTAAATACAAGTTCCAGCACCGGAAATCCAGCCTGAGTCAACCAGCACCAGAAACATTTCAAGTTGTTTTATTTGTCTTCTGAGCCACTTCGCAGCCAAGGACAGTTTCCCAGATGCAACACTTCATTAGTGTCAAGGTTCTAATAATATTCATGACTTTCTTCTGCAAAGAATATATTGTAGCATTGTTAGCTTAGTGTAGGGTTGCAGGGTGTATCCTGTTATTTTTCACGGAAAATAATATTTGTTCTTTTAAACTGAAATAGTAACTTTTGAGAGTTTTTTTTTCATATCTTTCCAGGCATTGTCCTTAATGAAAAATAATAGTATTACAGTACTATTTATATGCCTTGTTAACATTCAGCATAAAAAAACTGATGTTTATCTTTAATTACGCCTTAAATCTGTTTGTTCTGACCCAGTGAATATGGCCTATCATCACAGGTAGAAAACAAATGTGTTTGTGCATACGATGACAGAACATTTCCATAAGCTTTCTAAAGGCTCTCCTTGAGACATCTGAATGCAGAGCATGAGAGAGGTGCAAAGTTGAAAGCATATTTGCGGATGTACATCCTGAATGTTGAACAGTCTCCGACCTTGACCAATGGGACGGACCGAGTCTGGCTTCAACGTCATGGAAAAAAACTCAACTCTTGTTGTTGGGAATTGCATCAGTGTACTGTTAGAACGCGTGCAACCCTCATGTAAGCCATGTCAGTGCAACCTCCCCGCTCCCATTAATCTGAAAGAATGGACAAATATGTCAAAAACAACAAATGTTACACAAACAGGAAGTCCCCCTGAGACTGAGGGAAAGGAAGGGGTATCAGGGAGGGAGAGGCACAGGGTTTAGGTTTCAGAATCTAACCAGCCTGGGAAAGGGTGTCCCACACACAGAGATCATGTTGGGAAGTGCAGGAAGGATTGTCAAATGTGTACTGTTTGACTCCTTATTCACTTTCTCTAACAACCAGCAAACATTGTGTCATCGAACCACAAGACATTATGTGGGAATTTTTGAGGGTCTATCAGGGGAGATAGTTATTATGAAGTAGTATGAAGTAGACAGCGTAGGGCATATTCTACAAACAAACAAAATCATTTCAATTGGATTTACTTGGGCGTAAATGAAAACAAGTTGTGGCAAACTGTTAATGTTTCCTAGCAAGCACTGTGTTCTTGGACAGTAATGCTAACATTCCATCAATATTATTAAAGCTATTTCTTGCAAGCCTCAGTCTCATTCCAGAACTGTACACATGAAAGAGGTTGAAGTAATCACAAACTGCCTGGTAAAATGTATTGCATTCACTCACCATAATGAAAATTGTGTACATAATATAATTCGAATCTTCATTCTGAAGGTTGATAAACACATATTTTAAGTTTACTATGAGGTTGTGACTGTGCTCACCGAAAGCCCAGCAGAAATACAAATTGATTAATAGTTTGGTTTTGGCAATGGCAAATAGCAGTATTTCTCATGCCATAATTCTCATGCAAAGACCCGTGTCATAATTACCTTGTATACCTCTGAAAATGACAAAATCCACTATAGTTTCACATGGTAACAATCAGTGACAACATTTCCAGATTTACCAAACAGGTAAAATAACAACTGTAAAAACCTGTAAAATCTAAATAAAATTATAAAAAAAACCAAAAGAGGAAAATAAACTATTTGTGCATGAATGTATAGTTTCTTTTGTAAAACAGAAACCATTATTTAGAAAATATATGCTCGAAGTGATAAATTGCTTTTGAGACTGGCCGGGCAAGCTAGTTGGGATCATTGTGTTGTAAAGCATATGTGACATGATATGTGGAGCAGGACAGTGGTATATTCTTCAGAACAAAGTGAACCTTGGCTGTCTGCCAGCAGAAAAATAATAAACCCAGAAATTAAGGAGTACTTTCTGTGTGATGTATGAGACCAAGCACAACTAAGAAAATAGAGAGTACTTTTGGGGTATACAGAACACCTCAGGGCCAGATACCAAAGGCATCTTCCTGGCTGCTAGCCCATTGGCTGAAAATAGGCACCAGCTCAAACACCAGTGTTAAATCGTTTGGGCTTGGAAGAATATTTGTCAGCAAAACATCACAAAAAGGTAATAACTTTGAAGTTCTTGATCACATTGTGACACCCTCAAAATTCAATTAGCATAACCGCATTATTTGAACTGGCAGATGGTTAATTGTTACAGAACACAAAACTGCCTTGAAGGCCTGAAATGAAAACACTATGGCATGCACATGTAAATCTAGCATAAACTATCTGTAGATACAAAACCCAGACTCCACATCACCATGATAAAAAATGC
Source organism: Megalops cyprinoides (assembly GCF_013368585.1). Lineage (NCBI taxonomy): Eukaryota > Metazoa > Chordata > Actinopteri > Elopiformes > Megalopidae > Megalops > Megalops cyprinoides. Next base: position 58,354,880 of record NC_050584.1, on the reverse strand, counting down.
AAGATAAGAGAAGTAAGAACTTGTAGGAAACTATCATCTCTGTTTCACTCCACTGTGCAGAAAGAGCTTAGGGATTGTTTATGTCAACCTTCCAAACATCGTCAGAATCACATCATTAGACGAAGGGAACACACAAATGAACATTAAGGCTAACACTGTCAGCCTGGTTCTCAAATCAAGCCTAATATGTAAAAATAAAAAGATCAAGTGACCTGTGCTATGACCCTGGGGTACATACAGCACACAGCTACCATATTTTACCGGACTGCACCAAAACTTACTCACCAGATAAGCTTGGCTTTTGCACAACGTTATTGCTTTACACTGAAACTTATTAAACTTTGATGGTGACAGGAGATTGTGGAAAGGCTGTTAGAATGTGTTGGCTTGGATGTTAGTGACACCAAGGGCAGGCAATTCCATCCCATCATCTTTCACCAAGCCAGTCTTATTCTGTAAATCCTTCCTTTTAACATTCTGAAGCATGGCGTGTCACTTAAATCACCATAAATCTCAAAGAATAGACAAATATGTCAAAAAAAAACAACAACAACCAACGGTATGCAAACAGGAAGTCTCCCTTGAGACTGAGGGAAAGGATGGGGAGTCAGGGGAGTCAGAAGCACAGACAGCCATAGGGTTCAGGTTTCAGATTCTAGCCAGCCTGGGAATGGGTGTCCCAGACACAGAGAGCATGTTGGGAAATGCAGGAAGGATTGTCAAATGTGTACTGTTTGACTCCTTATTCACTTTCTCTAACAACCAGTAAACACTGTGTCATCAAACAACAATAAACTATCCAAAAATTTTTGAGGGTCTGTGAGGGTAGACACATATTATGAGGCACACATAACACAGTCCATATTCAACAAATAAAAACAAAAAGTTATTCCAATTGGATTTACTTGAGCATAAACAAAAAAAAAGTGAGATAAAACATTAATGTTACCTCCTTGCGTTGTGCTCTTGCAACAGTAATTGGAACATTCCATCAATATTATTAAAGATATGTCTTGAAAACCTCAGTCTCATCCTTTAACCTTTCACACAAATGAGGTCTGAGCAAACACAAACTGCCTGGAAGGCAAAATGTACTGCATTCACTAACCATAATGAAAATTGTGTACATGATTCAAATCTTCATGGCAAAATGCAGACCTACATTCCACTGTGTACCTGTGAAAATGACAAAATCAAGCATCATTTCATGATTTTGAAGAGGAAATGGCCCCTGGAAGTTTACACTGTTTGAAGGGAGATGGGTGTGGGTTGAGAGGAGCTGTTCTCATTGTTCAGCGTAAACGCTGTTCAAACAGTATTCTATCTGCCCTCTCATCCTTCAGCTCTCACACTTTTCATAATCAGTGAGGCGCCCAGTGGAGGAAGACCACGGCAAACTGGACAGAACCAGTGCGGTTTCACTTACGTGTCGACCAATGCCTCGTCTGCCAAGCACTTCCCCTTTTCAAAGTTGATCTCTATTGCATTCTCATGCTGTTTCCTCTTCAGTCCTGGAAGGGAGGGTGGAGTGTGTGTGTTTGTGTGTCGTGTGTTGTGTGTGCGTGCGCGTGTTGTGTGTGTATGTGTGTGAGTGTGTTTTGTGTGTGTGTGTGTGTGTGTGTGTGTGTGTGCGCGTGCGCATGTTGTGTATGTGTGTGTGTGTGTGTGTGTGTGTGTGTGCGTGTGTTGTGTGTGTGTGTGTGTGTGTGTGTGTGTGTGTGTGTGTGTGTGTGTGTGTGTGTGTGTGTATATGTATGGGGGGGGTTCAGTCCCAGCTGAATAAACAGTGATGAGCTCTTCAGGACTTCTGCAAATCTCAAACACACAAGCCCCTCTCTAGGACTGGGATGGGGTGACTCGTGCTGCACCCGCATGCTTTGACATGTTTTCAATGTTCTGGTAACAAACAGACCAGATGGTCCTTGACAGATGTGCTCAAGATTATATAAGCATAACCATAAGTGAGTGCCTATGCCTTTAACACATATTGCGCTCTGCGTAAAATTGATGAAAAATACATTAGAGATCATTTGTTGCTGCAATGTACTTGAGTTTAACAGAATTCTCATGAAGTCAGTAGTGTCAAGGTCATGATTCTAGAAAACTGCACTTTGACGTTGCAGCTGTGCTGACTCAAGGCACTTTCACACTCGACACAAATAAGAAAATAAGACTTGAATCCAAAGTTTCTTCCTTTTTTCTCTTCACTACAAAATTAAATGTCAGTACAAAATTAAAAGGATGAATTCTAGGCTTTGCTACAGAAATGACATAACATGTCAGTCAAAAGACTGTGATGCTCTCGGGTCCAATGCTTCTGGAACTACATTTATTGGCTTACGCATTTATAGTAACTTCAGCAGCCAATCAAAACGCATCACACTAAATCTTTTCATATGTGGGTTTACATATAAAGATTTCACTTCTGTCATTTAAACTAAATATAAGATTTTATCCAAGGTATAACACAAAATAACAAATATGCATATTAAATGACTTTACAGAAATGGCTCTAACAGACGCTAAGAATATAGTGCTGTGTAAGATATTGACGCTCCTCTAGTGAACAACTTCCTCTGTTGTAGTTTCCTACTCTTTAAGCATACACATAGATGGAAACATACCTGCTACATTTAAACTCTGCAATGGTTCTCTGCTGTGCAGTATGAATGCCGGTTCCATCCCTGTTTTATGGGAACGTTTTATTTTCTGTCCTTGCCAGATTCTAAACTTAAGAATTTGGGTGGCTTACACAAAATATTCTCAGTATAATACATGACTTTGTATGGTATGCTCAAATTTATTTAGAAAAGGAAGCTACATATTTACATGCAGCTTATCTTATGAGGAGTTGATAAAGATTGAAATTATTGTTTTAATGAATTGGCTTGGGTTCTCACACTGTATGTAAACCTTCCATTTGTTTTCACAAACAAGCTGATATATCACCAACTGCATCACGCAACAACATTTGGGCAAGTATCCAGAAACATTTCAAATAATGAGAAATTAGTTACAAGCTTAACAGGCGTCTCTGTGTCTTTAAGGTTTTGTTTACCAACAGTTTTCCGTGAACTTTATTTCAGTGTGTCCTTTTATTAATTTTTCTCAATACTTTGTGGTATTGAAATGTAGACTTATATTGGGGTACTGTGGGTGGGGTTTGGGATTTTTTTTCCTCTTTGATTGTTTTTTTATTGACACAAAGAGTTATGCATTCTCATCAAGTAAGTGGAGAAAGTTACTGAGAGAAGAGGACTGCTCCATGTCTGAGCTGTTTGTTCTCTTGTTTGCAGATTTGGACTGTTGCCTTGAAAGGCCTAATTTTGAGATTCTGTTCAGTGGATTAGTCCCACACGCGCTGCACTCCTCCTGTGGGAGAGCCCTGACCCTACCCATCGTGCTCAGCTCTGGCCACCTCATGCAACACAGACAAGATGTTTGATTTGGCTGTGCATTCACTGGTGATGTCCTGATGTCTGAAAACCGCAGAGAAAATATCGTCATGGAAGCCATCGTCACAACACGGAAACTGATAACATTTGGGGAAATTTATCTTTGGTCACATTTCTACCACATACAGACTTTTGCCCACATGTAGACTTCTGCAACCCACTCACATGTAAGTAAATAGTAACCATGTGAATATTAGTAATAATAAAAGAAGTAATAGTAGTAATAAAAGAAGATACCCACTCTGACAATCACAGTATTGATGTGACCCTTCCATACAAATCCCTTGCAGAGGTTGATGACAGTCTGACAGCTGAAGCAAATGAGAGAGCAATAGGGAGCATCTTATTCTACTCAGCAACTATGGGATAATGCTATAGGGTCACCTCCTCTCAAATGGTATAAATATGATCCTGGTGCCCTTCCTTAGACAAGGCAGTCTGTGTGGTCTGCACTCTGACAAGTTGTCCTTACATAATGATTACAAATCGTTCCTACAGTGCTATTACAACAATGTAATCCCCACTGAACGTAAGGCATTGGTAATTTAATTCACTATTAATACAGTTTTATCTAATTTATACAAAACATGTAAGTTCAATATTTATCACCACTGATTTTAGACACAACCTGGAAATACCTGCATGAACAATAAAGCTGTGAGAGTGACAGTGAGTACAGATCCTGGAGCAGCTCTGGTTTTGTGTGTGTGTGTGTGTGGCGAGGTGGCACGCCCCGTGTTGTCTCACATGCCTGTGCGAGTGTGTGTTTGCTCACAGTCTCCACGCTGCACTGCTGGAAGGGTCGGCTTTCAATGCCCACCACCATGGTGTTGCCATGGGGATGCTTGCCGCGGGTTAGACCAATCAGATAGCACTCCTAATGGAATACCAGCCTGAGAGCTCTGTAAATGTTTTCAGAGTCACCACTGCTGATTGACTGATTCCACTTGCTTTTCCCAATCAATCACAAAGGAGCATTGTTACAGGAGAGCTGGATAAGCCGCGCATAGAGAATGCATAGAAGCATTCATAAACATTACACGCCTCCTCTTATATTCAATATAGTACTGGCAACATATTGAGAGTAACTCAATATGGAGTACAAGTATGTAGCACAAGTACTACAAGTACGGTACTTCTTTTTTTATTTGGCATAATGCATGAGATAAGAGAAATGACTTCACAATGTAAACCAAAATACTATAATAAACGGAGAATATATTTTCATTTTTAACGTGCAAATATCCAATAGTAAACATTTTACAAGAAGCCAATGGATAATGCCTGTGAAAGAAAAATGTACATATTTTGAAAAAAAAAAATCTTATCACAGAGAAATTATGGAAATGCCTTTCTGAAGGGTGTTGCTCAGTTTGTATCTCACATTCTACATACTGGGCATATGTGGGTAAATACCTTTTTCTATGGGTACAACAGCAGCACCTCTACTTTGACCTGCAAAGATTGCAAGCCTAGATTCAAAATGCTGGACCATACGTGCAGCATAGCACGTGAGAACATTATGTTTAAAAGGAATCTATGCATATTTGTGCAGTTCTTCATAAAAACAAGGTCTGCTAAAGGAAGAACAAATTAGAGATAAGTACAGTTATCACTATCTGTATCTTTATCTGCCAGACTCACCAAATTATCTATATCTGTATCTGTTCTGACCTCATTGTTGACTAAACTAGAAACGCGTGTGGCTTAAACTAGAAATTACTCAAAAATTCTAGCGAGTCAAAAAAAAAAAAAAAAAAAAAAAAACTGTCCATTTAACCCCATATGTATGTATATAAGGATTTCAAAGCATCGGCTGTAATGTTAATTAATCTAGTTACGTGTATTTAGTCATACAGTTGAAAAAGAAAACTCTCTTTTTTATATAAAAATATAAAGCCGGTACAATTGAGGATTATCATGATACCAGAATTTTGAACTTGATATGAAGTGTGGTTCAGTTTCTCAACATTTAATATCAAGTCAAAATAAACAAAAACTTCTGAACACCACAATAACAGAATTTTGCTTTAATAAATGTTAGGGTTGGCAAACTCGATCCTTTTCATCATACAGCGCATATTTAGTTAACCTTTTTTTGTGTAGTCGGCTAGCTAGAAAATATCCTTAAAAATTAAGCAACAGCAAAGAAGAAGGAGTTTATAAAATGAATAGCAATCCAATAAATGGCAAATGTAATGAACATTAGCGAACAATCGCTAATTTATCCAGTTGAGGGGAACTGCTTGCTAACAGTTATCTGACTGGGCATGCTAGCAGATCACTAGCTACCCACTCTTACTGAGGTTCCACTTGCGCCTGGGCAAAAGAAAGCACCACAGGTTAAAAGTTTTGTATCCCATAGATTATGGAGCTTGAGGAAGAGACCAAAAGCTACACGGAAGCAAAAAGAAGAGTATGCCTGCATGGGTGAGTGAAACTCTCAAGAGACCCACCCACCCTCAATTTAGACAGTCAAATCCTTTCCGTGAATCACACTCCAAATTATTTGTATTTTGTCACAGCAACGAAACGATACCATTGGCAAACAAATGAAACAATGCAAACGTAAACCATAAAGAATCCACAAGAACAGTGAGAGGACCCAGGTAGTGGATGGAGAGGGATGAGAAATGAAACCAAACAAATCCTTGAGGTACTCCAGAAAAATCTGACATGAGATAATTACACCAAGACACCTGATAGGTGGTATCACAGAGGTAAATGCTGAACCAAACACACAGTAGCAAATATAATTCCCACACAGAGTAATATAAATTTTGAAGAGACCTCTCATCAAAATCAAATGCAAAACTGGATCATTCAATTATTGAACTATTAGTGAAATAATTATGTAATATAAACAATCCAAACAATCAAGCCATTTGCAATTACAAAAAGTGCACAGTTTCAGTTAATATAATTTTCTGTGGTCCTCCCTTTCAAATGTCTTCCAACCGGGAGAGGAGGTTATACCCAATAAGGAACAGATGTCCCACGTGTGTATGCCTGGCCTCATCCCTTGCAGCCACAGTGATATCTTTTCCTCATCTTTATTGAATCAAATATGACGCCTGTAGAAGAAACCAGAGACACAGGTAACACATAAAAACAGTGGTTGTGAGCAGACAGAATGGAAATCAAATTATTGTCCACACCATATGTAAAGAGTGGCCTGGAAATGTCTACTGCATCTCATTTGTTTTGCTGCGCTTTGAAGAATCATGCTATAATTATTGCCATACATATTCATTTGCCACTGTGTATAAAGGCTTCTGCACATTGTGGATGAGATGGCAGGGTACATCGAAACACTGCGTCTGTCCTCCAATATGTAAATGTCAACCACAAGAGGGGTAGGACCTAGATGCCTTATGCAGCACACAGTCTTACCACTTCCTTCTACTTTTTTATATATCTATGTCTTTACATGCAATCTGTTCATCAGCTCATTCAATCAACTTTTATTTGAAAGAGCACCATTCATAATCAGATAATAATTGTGTAATAATTATTATAAAAGTGTATAAAAGTGTAATAATAATTTAAAGTGAACCTTTTCCTTAATAATAATAATAATAATATCTATCTAGTATGGAAGATATACTATAGATTGAAGAACTATATATGGAATTGCACAATTTAATGGGAGACAGGGTGTTGAGGTTAAGATGTCTTTGTCAAGGTGTTGATTGCTCTTACCCAGGATTGCCCATACTAGCCACTTCACAGCTCCTTTGGCCATTTTCAGGGTTATCAGGCCTTAAGGGCCATTTAACAAGGACAACAAGCCACACCAAGGAGCCAGCCGTACCGGATTCAGTGGCTCACTGGTCCCGGTATGAGACTGTGTGGTTAGAGCTCGTATAAAACTCATACTGCTGACATAAAGTTAAGATTTAGGCATAATACCAACATGCAGAATATATAGAAGACATCAGATTAACAAAAGTAGGTGATTACATCCCAGACCTACAACATAACCCCCTCAAAATATTTGTGGGTATGTCTCTTGTGACTTGTTGCATGATATTTGTATTTTCTGAATGAATTACCAAAATAATCCCACATGCATTAGGGTTGGTTAACATCCTTTCATGCCTCATTGTTTTTACATATATATCATAAAAAACTATCTTGGTGTTCATCAAGTGCAAGTTTACAGTCACCCTGAGGGTTTTATTCCCATATTAAATTAACTTTCCTGGCTGTGAGATGTTGAAATCTAGCTGACAGTCTTTGTGCTGTGTCCTTCTTGCCTAGAGATGCTCAGTTCAGGTTGTTTTTCCTCAATAGCTCTTAAGGGAACAGATTCTGTTCATTACCCCCTGGAATCCAGTTGCAGTTTCATTAAGCAGTGAGCTCACTGTTTTTTCTCTTTTTTTTTTTGCTTGTTTGCTATTAATTCATAATGGGAAGTGAGTGAAATGGATCTCTTTTCCCATCTCTTTATGAATATGAGCTTTTTTTGTTTTTCCCTTTATATGGCTCTTTTTGAAATTGCAAACTGCACATAGCTGTTGACTGCATGCAGGTGTGCTGGAGGATTGCATTTGTCTTGCCTTACAATTTGTATTGCCTTCAGCACTTCAGCAAGGCTGCCACAGTGAGATGAGTCAAATGTACATTTGCCAAATCCAGAACAGGGTTGCCATTAGGGGAAAAGAGCTTTAACACCAAAATATACCATTTTTAGCATGTGAATGAAAACATCTCAGGGGATCCAGGGGAGTTACAATTACTTTTAGGCCATAGCTGGCTCAGATGCATTTTTTCACATTCATTATAGTTAAGGTTATGACTAGTGTTTCGTGAGCTGATCCTGGGTCAGTTGTAAATGGCAGACGATAAGAGCATGTTGGTACCAGAGGAGGGGCCCTCTTCCTTTCCTTTTATGTTGTAAGACTTTCATGCTGCATAATGTTACCAAAACAAAAAATTTTGAGGTTCATAAAAAAATGCTGTTGGGGGGCCCCCTGGTGGCTGTGGGGGGCCCTATGCCGCTATATATTGCACATACTGCACATATGCCAGGAGCCAGCCCTGCCTGTAGCATTTCAGAGCTCATTTACCAGCACAGTTACACCTGGGTGCCATATCAACAGACTCTCCGTACATGTAATGACTGCAATTTATCAATTAAGAGCTGAGCCAGAATGAAAGCTAACAGACATTACAGCCCTCCAGGACTGGACCTGCTGGTGCTAAATCACAGGATGAGAGCTATCTTTCCAGACCACTCCCTATAGCTGGTCATAGTTGGTGCACAAAGCTAAAAAAAGGTAACACATATGAAATGGTCAATGTATTATTAAAAATAATCCATACTTGTTCATCATTTAAATATTAAAAAATAAATTTTTATAATTATTTTTAAAAGTTTCTACATGCCCTCTAAAAATAAATGATATGATACATTCCTGTAGAATAGCCAACTCTGTGTGTGTGCATTACTAACATGGTTATCCTCTTTTCAAATAATATACATTTTGCTATATACTGCAAACAAACAGTCAAATAGCTTTAGATTCTCTTTTATAGTAAATACATTTCAGATGCGATTCATGGGATATTATTGTATAAGACCACTGTCAAAAGATGATAGCTTTTTTGGCCACAGGGTACATTCCAACTGAGAATTTCTAAAGAAATTATCTTCTGCCACAAAAGGGGCAATGAGCTTGTTAAACAGTACTTCAGTTGAATTTATTTCTTCAGGCGATTTAGCCAGAAAAGGTTTAGTGATGTGACTGCATTCTGAATGTATCTAGGTGTACTTTGCTTCTCAAAAAAATATACATCTGTATGACAAATCTGTGTATTTGTCAGCCTAAAAACTCAACACAGGTTGACCAAAGAAGCAATATTTGCTGAGCAGAGGCCTCTCTCCAAAGTTGGTAATACTACTAATAAAATATTTTACAACTTATAAATATTTGACATTGAAGAAGAATGCACATGCCTTAACCTGGATTTTAAGGCAGAGCACTGCCCTGGCACTTTACTACAATATTCACAACCGTATTCATTTTGATGATGACACAAATAACCCATCCAAGTTCACTCTTCAGTAGTACTGTTCTTAATACTTTTCTGATATGTGCTTGAACTTCATTTAGGAGACATAAACATCGCATTAAAATCAGAGAGGGTTCAGTTACCTGTGGATTGAATCCCTCTCCCTTAATAAACCAAGTCAGTCATGTACTGTGCAGACTGAGAGCGTCTTAGAGAGATGTTCACGGTGATTCCATTTCCAGCCTTTCAGAGAGGATATTAGCTTGCACATCCTTAGGAATTCTGCCAGATCAAATACCAGAGCCCTCCTACTGACTAAAGACAACAAACTTGGCTCCAGTGGCATCATCATCACCTGGTAAGAAGGCTTTTATGTTACATTCATTTGGTTTCCTATTAACAGCTTTCATCCCACTTCCATTAGAGACACTCCTCATCTGGACACAACTGTCAAACAAAGGCATAAGGCCCTGTCTGCACACACTCTCCCTTCTGAGATACTGCTGTTATCTCTCAAAGGTAGGAGTTGTAATTTTCATTATGGAAACACACAGGCCAATAAAACACAGACCACACCCCCATGAGGAGGGGTCTTATGTGTGTCAGGTCCAATAATGTGTGAATGACAGATTTTCTATGAAATATCAATTAACGTAATGCAAAGACGTCATTCCAGAAACATCTGAAGACATAGCTCTTCCATGCTCACCTGATCACCTGAAACACAACTAGCTAAAGCAATTTCTTATGTCTTAAACTTTGTTTTCCTTTAAAAAATTCCAATCTAATTGTTTAATGCACTTGTATCTCTACCAGCTAGTTTGTATCTTTCCTGCCCAACTACTGAAACCTGGTCATGCAACGCGTCTAATATTGCTGACTTCGTATATGGCTTTTTAAATGTGTTGTACTCTGCCTCACTTGTAAGTCGCTTTGGATAAACTTGTCTGCCAAATGAATAAATGAAAATATAAATTTAACTATTGGTTCATTTATTCCAATACTATATGCTGAAAACTGACAAGTAAAATGTATGCACTTCTGGAAGACACTGTATGGACTGAACTGAGGTACTACAGTAGGTTCTGAAAAAGCACTTGCTGTGAAACTATTTGTAAATGCGATTCTTTATTCAGAATGTGTTCAGGATGGTAGTGGAAGACCACAATTGTGGCATGGTCAGAGCATCTATTCATCCTAGTAATCTCAACACAGGCACGCTGAGTTTAATAAAATGAACAAACTGAAAACATATTGCATAAACATTTCATTGTCCTAATTAAACCGAGCACTGAATGAATTAACGTATTCATTAACAGATTTAATTTACCAGTACACCAGCACACCGGTATGTGGCCGACTGTTCATTTTCTACCAGGCCGCCAGAGCCACCGAGTTTTTAGCCTGCCTCGTCTCAACTCCGTCACCTCGTGGACATACCCCTGAACTTCACTCGGAGGGGTGTCCTGCTGCTTGGCTGAGCTGGCTTACAGATGTTACCATGGAAACGGCAATGCTGGGAATGAACCGTGAGCTCCCTTCTGTTGGCTGCTGAGAGCAGAGCTACAGGATGTTTACAACAAAGGGCTCAGAGTCAGGGACTGCTATGTCGCTGTCTCGGTAAATGAAAGAAAGAAGAAACAAAAATGTTACATGCGAATGCTGGACGGGCGCCAAAGCAGTTTGTCTTGATCTGATGCATTGCTGGTATTGTCTGATCGGCAATGTTTGCATGCACATGTAGATAATAAAGGTTTATAAGTCTACAAATGAATCACTTTTGAAAATTTATTTATTCAGAGTATTTGATGCGATACACTCAGTGCATTGCAGTGTGTGCTGTAAATGGATTGGCGGGCAAGTATTCAATGCCAGGGCTCTTCAAAGCTACAAAAATACCAAATCAGGAGTTGTTGTCAGGAGTCTGCCCTCTTGTGGGATTAAAGATGAATTGCAACTTTGCGCAGAACAGTGGCTCAATACCACACATGGAATGTCTACTATGTAGTTCGACTGCTAAATATGTTCCAACTTTTCAAAAATCTCTTTCCACTCCCGGAGGCCTTCCAAATCTTTATTACAGCAGTGCGCAGATGAATTGTATTTTTTCCTCACTACTGGTTATGCCTGATCAAAAACAGACCAGTGAGCCATTTAAAAACTACTGTAATGTGATGTAATATAGCCTACGGAGTGGCTAAAGACTTCATCTCCACCATTTGAACAATGCAGGGAAGGCACTTTTGCTCACATTCTGCATGCTCGTATAAAAACTCATCACTCCCCGTAGCCTTGGGGAGCAAAGACGCAACAGAAATTGAAAGACGCTTTGCATTTCTAATGTTGTGAGTGAAACAGTAGCTTAGCTTACGCCAAGCAGTTTATTTTTGTGTGTGTGATCTAATCTCCTGTTCCCGAATTAATTAGTTAATTAGCATAGTGAATTAGAAAACAATTATGATGCATGGAAAAGTTCCAGAGACACGCTGCCAATGTCACCGTTCAGAGAGGGAACCCTGGGCTGGGAGGCTGAGCTCCCTACCAATTAGAAAGGTTGTAATAAAATAAACAGGAGTACATGAGCGTAAGTAATACCATTCTGTCTGCATGAAAAGTAATACAAACTGCAGCGCTAATTTATTAGTCGAGTGTAATTGTGGCAATAAATTAATTTCTTTCCTTTTTTTGTGCATTATGTTCATTAGCAGGCATTAGCAAAAACAGTGATGCTGCATCTGGGCCTGCTAATGGGCAGTCACAATAGACAGGAGACAGTTTTTCTTTCATGAGGATACATTTAAGTATGAGCCTGGTCAAGCACCCCCAGCAACCACGATCCCCCCCTCCAATACAAACACACACAGAAACACAAATACACACATACATGGACACACACACGCACACACACACACACATGCACAAGCATACACGCATACACGCATACACAAACAACAAACAACACACTCCACACCAACAGAGCAGCTTCCCAGTAATACTCTTATAAAAGTTGCGGAAACATGCGGTTCTTTTGTTAATGCAAATGTTTAGCGATACTTTTCCTTCATGCGAAATAGATCTCTTCATGTGACACAACAATGTATTAGTCATCAGAAAACAATTTCTAAATAATTAAGGAAAAAAAGTCAATCTCAGATGCAGAGTGGCTGCAATGAGAGAAGTGTTGTTATAAAAGGTGGAGCTGGAGATGACAGACAGATGAATTCTACAGGGGGAGTGACAGGGATTGGCACAACAGTGTGTCAGATGGGAAAACCTTTTCTGGGCCAGAACCACAAGGGAAGCCCTTAGATTGGAACGTGAACAAGGGATGCCATCTCAGTAGAATAAGGCATGCCATTTCAATAGGACCAGTCAGTGTTCTTTGTATCACAAGTGCACTCACAGACAGAGACCTGCCTCAAGGCTTGGATTATTTGTCATTAGACTATGCCACAATGGTATCTTTTTATATATTTATTTTGCTACCGGCATTTTCATCTCTGTTACATTTGTGGCATTTTTTTAGGCATGTGCAATCTGTTCTCTCGTGTCTTGTAGATAACAGCTGTAACATGGATAAAAGAAATTAATATCAGGGAATCCCACTGACTGCCTGGGAGCCAAATCAAATCAGACACGCTCTTGACTGCAGAGTCTCCAAGCCTTTTCGACGCTCGGCATTTCAACAACAGCTTCATCACCTGCAGCAATAATAACAACAGCTTCATCACCTACAACAGCAATAATAACAACAACAACAGCTTCAACACCTACAGCTATAACAGAAGCTTTATCAGTGACAACAACAACAGTTTCATTACCTACAGTATGAACAACAGCTTCAACGACAACACCAACAACACTATTGATACTGATCTATTATGTAGACATCAAATTCATGTTAAAGACAAAAAATGCTGTTCATCCTGACTACACATATAAAATCTAAATGCTAAACAAATAATAAAAAATGTTATTTCTTACACATATCACTGCAACTTCCTCACATATTACATATTGCAGAAACTTCTTTATCGGGTATATATATGAAAATGTGCTTTTGTTACTACTGTATGTACAATAAACATATTCACAAACACATTTTCATAGAGTGCATTCGAGTATAATAACAAATAAATTGAAGACTTTTACTTCCTTAAGAATATGGAAGCTTTTTGGACAAGGGGTGAGAGAGACGAATTCTGACTGACAGTTATGAAAAAGAAAACCATTTATTCTTGAATCAAATTAAGCATCCACGGTTTACCCTGCCATCCAAGGGCTTTTCGCAAACAGGGCAATTTGCTGACAATATGTAAATGAAATTGTCATCGAGCAAACTAACTGTGTGAGGTAGCTACCATATAGTGTGAATAATTTGCATTCGTATAAACACAGCATTAAACTACCTGCCAAAGGCTAAAAGGCCGCATTGCAATATTAAACAGTTAAAACAACCAATAAAAAAATAAATAAATAAATAAATAAAACTTGAAAACACCAAAAGCAATCTGGTGTCATGCAGTGCAGAAAATAGAGAGTCTGTTTGGATATAATTTGAAATCCATCTATTTTAGTAAATTGCATTCGCATTGTTATCATACAAATGCATTGCTTTTTTAAACCAAAAGCAAAAAAAAAAAAAACAAAAAAAAAAGCAAATGCAAGGGATACAAGATGCGACTATCAAGACTATAACAGCTGCACATTGACGCAATGTTGATTAAAATAAAACTCTGGATAATTAAGAATTCTATTTGTACAGGTTTAAGCACAGCACAGAGAGAATTAATGGACATAAACAGACTTTTGACAGATTGCAGTCCCCCATTGACTCAGCTATGCGTCAAGTCTGTCAATGTGAAAGGAAGCACATGGTAGAGGTGTTATGCTATGAAACGGCCTAGCAGTCCAGTAATGAAGTAGCAGTAACAGGTATCTGCAGTGTGTAAAATTTTATATTGAGATTTTATTTTTTATGTGATAATGTTACTTTTTATTCTTTTTGTATTCCTATGGGTAAGAGAACAGAGTCTCTCAACAGCCTTTCTTTGCTTTTCTTTTTTCTTTTTTTTCCTCCTCCTCCCGGTGCTGTGAAGGGAAAGTATTCAGAATGATTTCTGTGTTTATTTTACGAGCAGCGAGCCTGCCCCATGCTGGATGGAACGCTCCCCCTGGAGGTGTGTGCGGTTGGGAGGGCCGGGGAGGGGGGAAGGGGTTGGGAGGGGGCGAGAGGGGGCGAGGAGTTTCCAGGGCTTGCCGTTGTTCTTGGACCTGGGCCGCCTCTGACTGAGGGCTCGGGCTCGGGCACGGGCTGCGGCAGTGGTCACGTGATCCGGGGCTGCAGATGGTCAGCGCGCTCCTCTGGCAGGAGACGCTGCCGGGAGACGCATATGGCCGACAGCTCGCCCTGTCACGTGACATGGAATGGGGGGGGCCGGGACCTGAGGCCTGGGGGTCAACGCCTGATCTGTGTCGCTTACCCTCTCTGTGCAGCGGGACCAGCACATGCCGGCGGGCGAGGCGTCGCCCGCGACGTGTGCACGGAGGAAACCCATTGCCTTCCAGTCCAAAAGATGTGCTACACTTCTGGTTCCAGACGGGCAGAATGCATGTCACCATGGTGACCAAGCATGATGACTTTACACAAGCCGTACGTAGCATAATTGAAGAGCTGCCTTTTGAGGATTCAGTTTCAAGTGGATGAAACATTGCTTTTCATGAAGATTGAAGTCAGCACACAGATAGACAGAAAGTTGGACCATTACACATAAGTGAACCGTCAAAGAAACTCATGAAAGATTAACATCTGAATTAAAGAGCCCTGTTTTTCACCAAGGGTTACCAGCTGTGGATAAGATAGGGGTGGGAGGTCTTTTCCGTGATATGTTTACATGGAGGCTCAGCTTTTTTTTGAAGTTGTATTTTGACAGTCGGTGCAGAGTAGCTAGATTCATGGCACTCTGACAACTTTTGCTTGCTACCTTCCTCATTAACGTGAGGCATAATGAGGAGATTTTCCACAGGGGAAGTAACTAATTGCTAACACGTTTTTAGCACCATTCTTTACTTTTGAGCATGCCAACTCCAAACACAAGATTGGCCGTAGCGGTCCAAAAAAAGACATCCGGGGGAAGAAAAAATTATAAAAAGAGGGAAATTGAATCGCATCTGTATGGTTTATGTGAGGCTGGGTCTGCTGAGTTTGCAATACTAATAGAGGCAGATAACGATGCATGCTGCTGACCTTATGGGATATCTTACCTTGGGCTTGATAAATGATTATGTAGACTTAAACGAGCTAAAACTGTGTTTTGTCCTATTTGCTATGTCAGATACGCTCCTTGTTTGCAACCATTCTTGCAAAAAAAATTAATAAAACTCCCCCAAAAGCACACAGTGCTCAGATGATGTGTTTTGCATCAGTAAACATATTTCCCCATTTTACAGACAAGGTGAAAATGATCTGTCTCACTGTTAGGCTTGACCTTTGCCCTATAAACTCTCCCTCTTCAATGATTGGTGCCAAACCCGGCAGCTGAGGTCATGGGTGTGCATCGCCCGGGCTATCATTTTCCCCCTGTCTGTGCACTCCTAGTCAGCATGATGCATCTGCTCGTAAGGCTTCTCTCACTCCTTCACCGCCTAATGGTCATTTATGTCACACAGGGCCGATCCAGGCCTCATCTACTGTTGGCCCGAAACACAAACGTGGTTGTCTGTTACCCTTTACATACTGGCCATTAAATGAACTGATACTTTTTTTTCGTAAATGGTGACAGCTGAAGCCAAGCTTTTGGGGCGCCTCTGAGCTGGTAGATCGGAACGCGCTTTGCTGATCTGTCATGTCAGCACCTCGGGACTCCCGTGTGTGTCTTGAGGGCGGGGTCCACGGTTTCGCCAGGTCGGAGAGGCCTGACACTCGGAGGAGGTAACAACAAGCCCGTCTGGGCCGTGACTCATCAGAATAATTACCGGTGTGGAATAAACGCCAGTGTGTGGGGAGATGTTTGTCAGAACCTCATGGACCCATAAACTCCCACATGATTAACATAAAGGAATCATATGCATCAGGGCACAGAGATGCCATGACCCAATGCTGAAAACCCTCACCTGGAACCGAATTTACGCTGTGTGAGTAGACCTATTTTTCATTGCTGTTACATTTCTCCAGTCCGTGGCTCACCCACGGTCCATTCCGCACTGCTGTTAGGGTTAAGCACTCTGTGCTTCTTTATCATACACTGTAAGCTGTATTCACATTCATTAATTTCTTGTGTATTTGTTCACATCAGTGGAGGAGAGTTTCAGTAACTGTATTAGTGATCAGAAGATTATGTAAGATTAGGTCAGACACTGCTTTTGGACTAATAGGCAAGGTACTATTCCAAAGGGCATGAAGTAATGTCTAAAATGTTATTTATATAAATCCCTGTAGATGATGGAATTCTTGAAATTTTAAAATGATTTTTATTTTATAGAACAATGGAAATATGTAGGGAATAACCTCAGTTCAAGTCTGAGATCTTTCAGATAAGATTCAAACATAGCAAATCAGGATCAGTCTTAGTTACTTCAGTCAACAAAGATTAGCATCAGAGTTTCTGAATTCAAATATTTAGTTCTATTCAAATGTTTAAAATATTTCACACCTTATTTAAATCTGATTTTTCTTCTGGGTGCAACATAATGTGTATGTTGTAGAGGGTCATTTTTTTCAGCAACAGTTTTCTCTTAATGTTGAACGGTGTAGAATCACTTAAAATGATGCAATGTCTATTGCTTCCCACAGTGATCGAAGTTTAATCAATATTTAGTACACTTTTTACTGTGTGAAACGGTCAAAATTTTCAGTTTCATTTCAACGCAACAATAATACATAATATTAAATTGACACAGCATCCATCTATGAAAACAGAAAAGGAATATTTTGGAGGCAGTAAATCTTGCCTTTATTGACGCAGAAAAAGAGGCAACAAAGGCGAAACAAAATATTGACAGAGTGAGGAAGATTTTGCTCTGGCCCACAGAACATAAATAAGCCTCTCCTTGCAAAACAGGGGCCCCTCAAAGTTAATGAGAGCTTTGTGTGGTCACCAGGTTTTATGATCTTAATTCTCTCGCATATATTGCCAACATAAATATGGTTCTGCTCCATAGGAGGGTCCATTGAGTGCCGTTAAGCCAAAGTCTGAACTGCAACAGGTTCAAATACCTAACTTTTTTTTTATTACGATTGCTATGAATTTGCTCACAATGCCCTCTCGGCTGCCGCTGGTGTAGAAAGGGGGGAGAGAGAGGAACGGTTGCAACATTGCAACTGCGGAAAAGAACACAAAGAGCTCAAACAAGTCCACTGACCCTCAGTGATTTAGATTGAGCCAGGGGCTGACAGGCCTCATGCAAAATGCTGAATGTCAGCACAGGGTGCTCCATAAAAGCAACGCTGTTTTGCTCTGGTGCTATTTTCCATAGGTGCCGTGTCCAGGACGTTATGGCCACCGTTAAAGTTTTCATTGTCCAAGCAGTGTAATTTACACCGCCGAAACAGATGTCCGTACCACGGTGTTGCACAACGCCTTCTGCTTGAGCAGCAAAACTGGGTGCATTGAAGTGGGGTCTAACAAAGATAGTGTATTTTTTTTTTTTTTTTTTGCTCAAGAAAGGATTTACTGTTAGGTAGTATCTCCAGTGCATGTGTTCCTTTTTAACTTCTGATGATGTGCACAATAAAGAGCAGCAAGAGTGTCAAAGCCTTTACTGAGTCCAAGACCCTTGTTATCACAGATGGAATTCCTTTGAAACCCAGGGACAGAGATGAGAAATCTCGATTGGGTTGATCACACACACACACACACGCACACAAAGGTGGTGGAGAGAGACCAATAATCAGTGCAGCAGCAGAAAGGCTGTAAAGACGGCCTGTTGAACGTTAGCGGCATTCCAGCGGGTTGTCCAGTCATTTCTAATATGACACCGAAGGGGCATGAATGTGACCCATGTGGCAGTCTGTCAGTGAGCGTCTCACATGCTGAGCACTTTGGTGAACATATAGTGGGCCAGTTTGGGGGCTGCTCTTGTTCCTCATGTGTCTCTCAGTGCATTCACAAGAGGAGGGTGCTTACAGTGGAATTTACTTAACAGGATGTCAGATAATTGCATCCCTTTAGGGAAAATGTAAAGCGCTACACAACGCAGTGTTGCAGATCAGCTAAATAGCCAGCATTATTATACACAAACTTCTGTGGCCAATTTAAGGAAGGAAGGAAACTAGCTCTGCTCAACCAGCACATACAAAGTCAAGGATCCACCCAAAATGTGTGCACTCAATATCAAATATCAGTGGTCTTAACATGTCCTCTTCTGCTAGATTTCTCCAATGTTTTCCTCTGTCTCTATTAAGGAAGAAATGTATGATTATATATGCTAAATAAAAAAAAACAAAAAAACTGCAAATGCATTTTTAAAATTGTGCTTGGCTGTGAAGAAGGAAGTCATGCTGTCTCCACAATAGTGCAGGCTCTAGAATTTAGCCTGGAATGATAACATGATATGAAAATGATTTAATTAATGCATGACTATACATGTTACAATTATAATATTAGAGAGCAACCAGAAACTCTTGTATGGAGCCTTTACAGTTGTTTCTAACCCTAACCAAATTTTGGTGTCCCTTGTTTATACATACCGAAGCTAAAGCTGCAACTAATCAACACCTGCTTTTCATATATTTTCAATTTTTTTTTTTTTCTTCTCTGTTTCTGTCTTTTCAGGAATGGAGATTTTATGCTACCAACCGCTAATTTCGTGAGTGTTAAACACCCTGAAAACATCTGATAAATCCGGCCTGAGAAATGTAATTTGCAGGGACTGACAAATCTGCAACAATATTTGTCTCCTTTCCCGTCTAAGGGTAATGAGTCTGGGTGGATTGATGCGCTCCTCATCTTGCCTTCAGGTGCAGAGATCTCACAGATGATTGGATGACAGCCGGCTCTCGACAAAGCTAAAGGAAATGTATTGGCTGCCAAAGTAAACGCATCACTGTCACTGAACACTTGAGCATTTGCATAATTAGGTTGCACAATCCTAGCGGTCTCTTTTCATAACAATTAAAGCGATCTAATTTGGAAGGAGTAAACAGACTGGGAGCCCTTGAGGGCGAGCAACTTTTGAAAACTATTCCACCACAAACTCTTGCCTGATGATGTTTGCTAATTATACAGTCTTGCACTTCCTGTAAAAATGAAAAGTAATAGGCGAATGTCATTGCCTGAAGCTTATCAAGAAATGAGCAGGCAACCATGTCCGGACCAATTTTTTTTTTGTGTCTTTTCTAGAGGAAAGAGAGCGAAAGACAGACAGGGAGAAAGAGAGAGAAAGCAAGAGGGAAAAGGAGGAAGAGAAGAAGAGATAAAGATAAAAACAGAACAAAGATTTTGGGTTCGGTCTGAAATTATGGCCCAGCCCAGATAAAATTAACCGTTTGATTTGGGAACGTTCTGTCTTGTAAATAAGTCGGCAATTAGTTTATTTTTCTATCATGTGAAAATAATGATTCTCATTAGCAGGCCGTGACCTCGCCTAATCTGCCCGACTGCAGACGCTCGAGCATGCTCCTCGGCGGGCTGGCGGCGGTAGAAGGTTGCGGGCCAGTGATTGGCGCTGATGTGCTCCCGCTGATAGCGCCAGAGCTGAAGGTAGAGCAGGGGGTCTCACAAGAAACTCCCGCTCTGAAGTCCCTTGTTTCCAGCGTGTCTCAATTCTCTCTCTCCCTCTCTCAAGTGAGATCGCTCTTATCTGGGCGTAGAGCGTTTTTGGCGGGCGCAGGCGGTGATCTTAAACGTTCGATTGAGCCGGGGGGCCTGAGTGATTGATTAAACCTCTCAGTCACTTCTGCTCATCGGTTTGGAGATACCGGATATTCTTTCAAAAATCCTGGCTGTGAAGATGTGAACAATATCACTCCATTATTCTTACAAGGGATGCAAATGCAGGCCTGTACTTGGCTTGTGGTGACTACACCACAAGAGATTTTTACTGGAAACAAAAATAAAGCTAAGGAAAAAGTTGGACAGACGTAATTAAGATTTTCCAACCACTTTGTCCGCAAACACAGACAACAAAGGTCTTTCAAAACAAAAACGCAAAGCTAGAATGTATCTTGAACAAGTCATACAAAATACTTTCCACTATATGGAATCTGTCTCAGCAAGGGCTACATTATGAAAAAAAAACATGAATGTTTTACAATGTATTTTTTGTGGACCTTGAATTAATGGCAGCTCGTGCTGTATATCATGTGAGGAGAAAATGATGAATGAATTATGCATTCAGATCTTTTAGTCACTTGATTCCATTTTTTTTCCTCTCATCAAGCCCTGTCATTTCTGCTTGTCTTCAGAAGGATACTTCAGACCGTGTGCATTAATCATTTCATTTTGACTTTTAATGGTGCTACACTTCAGAACGGGGAGAAAATGTTCCTTTATTGGTCTTTCGAGGGCCTTTTTTGTCCCTGTAGCTCAAAGCATTTTGCATATGATAACATATGATATGATTTGATTTTTTGAAGCAAAAGGCTGTGTAGCTCATGCAGCAATACCGTGCTTAAAATAACATTTTGGAAAAACTGAATAATCAAAAATGTAAATAATATTAAGTTAAAGCCTGGTCTCATTCCACACACTGAGCCCAACAGTCTGGGTACCAGCCCGGCTGTGTCATCAGCCAAAAGTGACTGCAACCCCATCATGGCAGAACATTCTGGATTAATTTTTCTGGGGGTAGGGATGTTGGCAGGGTCTTGGCGCTTCTCAGGCACCAATTATTTGTACAGCTGACGTCAGGGAGAGGTGTCTATCCTGTGTTCGGTTTCTGCTCTTCTGGTGCACTGTGGGACTTGTAGTGTGGTAAATAACCATGTGGACTGCACTCGCTGTGCTTCAGTACTCCTGTGTGAGTACATCAAGGGAAGCCAAACGTGTACAACTGATGATTCCAAAGTTAGTACACATGCTTATAAAAAGGGGAAAAAATTACGATATTTACCAAAAAAATACAGTTGTGCCACAATTCATGAACATTTGAGCAAGCGAACCATCTTTGTTACAGAGTATGCGTATTTTATACACGATTTATTTTACTAAGGGTATTTTGTAGCTCTTTGGTTCTTTGGTTAATGACAGCATATTCTATAATTTAAAACAAATTGTTTACAGTCCTTAACGAAGACTACTCCTGCATGGTAGCGCAGTAATGTGACTGGTTTCCCGATTCACTGAAACTCTGCATTAACATTGCTCCCTCCTCAAGTAAACCCCTATCCTGTTCTCCTCCACAGGGGGATGGTGATGAAATCAGCGCACAATCAAAATTTGGGGCAATCAGATTTTGTCTTAGCAACAAATCCGCCTATGCCCTCCAAGGGTCTGCATCCATACCTACATCCTAATATTCACAAACCAACATAGCTCTGACTGAGCTTTGCTGAGACTATTCTGCTCCAAAATAGAAGTGTATATGCTATATGTGCTTTTTATACTATTACTATTACTTATATACATAGATACATACAAACACACACACACACACACACACACACACACACACACATATATATATATATATGTGTGTATGTTTGTGTATATACATATATTTATGTATATATACACACAATATATGTACTCATAGAATAATAAATACACATAGCATATACACTTCTTCATACAATTAAGAAGACTAGACTCTTATATATTCCTCCCATATTGGAAATATGTACCCCTGTATACCATACATCACGAAATGCATTGGGGTGACAAGTTGCAATTATCCGTGAAGAGAGCAGACGTTTATTAGCATTTCATATCTCATTAAATACATTTATTTATTTTACAAGCAAGGGTGT